>NC_092342.1:56530000-56560000 GCF_046630445.1 Rutidosis leptorrhynchoides
TATTTTATTTACACAAATGAATTAAATCATATAAGTTTCTATTTCAAATTAATATACATATATATATACATATATATACATATATATATACATATACATATATATATATAATATATAATATATATATATATATATATATATATATATATATATATATATATATATATATATATATATATATATTTACAGATAGTGATTCGTGAATCGTCGGGAGTAGTCAAAGGTCAATCGATTTCATGAAACATTTAAAAAAAAAAAATTTGAGACTCAACATTACAGACTTTGCTTATCGTGTCGAAATCATTTAAAGATTAAGTTTAAATTTGGTCGGAAATTTCTGGGTCGTCACATAAACAATTATCCGCATACCACAAACCAATCAAGTCATTCAATTCACATATGGTTCCCGATGCGTTCCCAACGTGAACCGAGAACCCTACCATCATATCAATCATCACAATGCGCATGTGTCTACTATGGATCCCAATGCGTTCCCAACGTGAACCGAGATCCTGCCCGATGCATTCCCAACGTGAACTGAGCCCTCATACCAATCGTAATACAAACAATCGCATACCAATAAAAATCTTATCAACATATAAACACACATTGTACTCACCTTGATTCCAAGCAAGCAATTCATTTAACAAACATTCATCAAACACTTCCGGTCAAGAAGTCAACGAATCCATCATCAAGCACAATTCACCTGTTAACAAGCATATACATACACATATATCATAATTCATCACACTTGGTCAAACAAGACCAACTACTCGAAGATTAACCATTTTAATTTATAAACTTGTTTTAACATCTTTTTAACTATTATCAAGACTTATAACCATAAGTCTTCTCAATTAATTTCACACCCCTTCTAAACTCACTTGACCCACAAAATCGATTTTGACACTTTAACAAAACATAAGACTTACAAATTGCAAGTCAATCTCATCACTAAATTCATACTATCCTTTGACTTGTATAACTTCTTAACTTATTCAACAATTTCTTATAAAAAAAAAATTTAGATTTTGACCCAAAACTAGCTCACTTACAAGTTATTAGCTTAATTTGACTAGTTCATCTTCTTTACAAAAATCCCCAATTTCTCAAACCCTAACCCTAATTTCGAATTTGGGTTTTCAAGGGTGTTAAAACCTTGATTTCTAACAATTATAATATCATCTAACTACATAAATTCGAATTTAGAAGACAATTTATTCACACCTTAATTTAAGGTTTCAAAACTCCCAATTTCTCAAGAGATGAAGAAAAGTATGGAGAATCTTGATCTTTAGTGGTGCTAGATAGTGTTAAGATAGTTGATTACACTCACAATTGAACTTGCATGAAGAAAATTCTAGGGTTTCATGTTGCTTCTCTCCAAATCGCCACTCTCATACACACATACACTTCATTCTTAATATTTTCAGCATTATAAGAAAATAAGGAGCTGTCCAGATTTTTAAGAAGAGTTATTTAACACATATTACACTTCCTAACCTGCCTACTTTAACACTTAGCACCCTAGGTCCTTTCCATGCAACCATGGTCCCTTTTCCTAACTAATATTAAGTTTAATTACACCCACAACAATAAAATAATACCTTATAAAAATAGGGTGTTACAGTGAACCTTATGGAATCGTTGTGAATTCTAACGTAGCTTTCAATAGATCCAAGCAAGGACAACGGTTTTGTTTCGTTCGATTCGTCAAAGTTAAAAATGTTGAGGGGTTTGCTAAAACCTTGTCTTCGATCAGGGTTGGTAACATGAACTTGTATGCATCGGTGGATCGCTTTTGGAAAACCAATGCCCAACTCAGGGTTCCTCTCATCACGAAGGTAACTAAGTCCGGTCCTTCGAAGAATGATTATAAGGCGACTTTGGTTCATTCAGACCCGAAACCGGCTAACTCTCAATCTTCATATGCTAGCACGTTGAAAGATACAATATACGTATCAAATGGGAGTACTCCGAAGGTGGTGAAAATGATGGAGATAAAAGATCAAGATCTCCTACAATTATTCAATCCAATGGAACCGATTCTTATTATAATTAAGGATGTTAATAGGTAGCATTCGCAGGATTTTTAAGGAAGAAGGGTTCGACTATAAGATTATCTGTCACGTTGAGGGACTTTGACAATGGTGTAAGTTTAGTCATGTGGATGCATGCACGAATTTTGGAATTAATGAGATGTTTAAGTCTCTTTGTTCAATCGTCAAACCCATTGCGGAGAATTTTGTCCATAGGAAAGGCTGGTGTTGATCGAGATCAAAGGATTGTGTGCTTGGAAGGCGAATGCTTTCAAACGAGTGGTAAGTGTCATGGGTCGTTGTGTGTTTGTTGATAATGATAAACATGTGGCATTATGTATCGGTGGAGTGTGTGTTGCCACAAGAAAGAAGGGATTTTTATCCAAAGAGGTACATGTTGTAATTAATGGTGTTTTGTTTGATGCTTTCATACATGAAGGTTGACATAGGATTGTTAATATGGAGAGCCTGATCACGATACTACATCGGATGATGATGGCTCTACTATTCCTCTAATTATTGAAGAGGGGGATATTTTAAACTACGAAGGTGAAATACTTGAATTCGTGTTTGTATGTGATTATGTGATGAATGTATGCGTATGAAAATGTATCTATATGTACTGTCTTTATACATATGCAGAGATGTACATATAAATCTGTATGAAACTGAATCTAAGATGATGTTGAACTATAAACTGAATCTATATTCAACATTGTGCCACAATTACAATAGGGAGAGGAATTGGTTACAAGGTGAGGTTGAGAGAGTTTTGCTAAGTGTGTGTTTTTGTGATGTAGGGGATTGGTGACTTATGAGAGGATAAGGTTCAAGGCTCACTTACATTCTGTGACGACCCGAAAATTTCCGACCAAAATTTAAACTTAATCTTTATATGATAACATTATTCCGACATGATAAGCAATAAATTTTGACAAGTTTTAAAACTTTTGAAATGAGTTTCATACAAACAATTGACCAACCATTTGTTCGACGATTCACGAACGTCATAACTTGTATTAAATATATACTTATGTATATATATGGATATATGGATTATATCTAACTTGAATATATGATAGTTAAGTATCTCATTAAGTATATATATTAATAATGAGTTTTATATATATAAATTGAGACTACTAACTTAAGGGTTTCGAAAACAATATATATATGTAACATTTAATGACGTAATAACCCTTATGTTAAAATGAATATATATGTATTGTATTAAGATGTATTAATACACTTTTGAAAGACTTAAATACATATATTAACATAAGTATATTCAACAAAGATAGCTATACTCGTATTCGCATTCTATTTCCTCATGAACTCTATTCGTATTTTTACGGTATTTTTACCCGTCTAATACGCAGCTTATAGATGTATAACTATTGAAAAATACACTCCTTAGCAGCCCCATTTTTGGATCCTAGTATCTTTTGTCTTGTTAATGAGTCATGAGACAAAAACTCACAAGTTTACTAACCATTTTGGCAACTTATGACTCAATTATTAACTTAAAATTCGTCCATATGTACCACCCCATTTTTCCATTTCATTTTCTCATTCTTTACTCCAAATTACTCTATCAAAATACTTCTATCTTCATACTAGATCATCACCAAGCATTTTTCTCATAATCTAGCTTCAAAATCAAGGTAGAACACTTCTTAAAACTCTTGTTAAATTCCTACTCTATTGCTATCTTAATAAGTTTATAAAACTTGTAAAAACTAGAACTTGTTTTGGTGAAAACCAAGCATGTTTATAAACTAATGTAACCTTACTAACTTAACTTTAAAAACACTTATTTATATGTATTATGACATTATATTAAGTTATTATAAGAATTTATAACTTTTATATATGTATAACACCTTAGAACTTAATATACAACAATTGGTCTCTTTCGGTTCTTGAAAACTGTTTTGACACACGAATTTAAAAGCTATCTTAAACTTTGTTTTAGAGCATATAACTCTGTATATATTTTAATATATATGAATCAAGATTTCTGAAATTTTTTCATGATTTTAGACGAAGTGAAAGTATTTTTCAAAAATTCATTAGTTGAATGATGGCAGATTTTATCCGAATCTGTCCACTGCTACAAGTTAATGGCATAAGCCTAACTTCGACTATGAAATCAAAAATTTTCGATTATGTTCTGAAAACACAACATATTAAGGAGTCTCCAGTAACTTGATTCATTAAAAACCATGTAGTAACAAATAATTTATGAACCGAAAGATTTGGCTAAGATTAATCTTGTATGCTTAATCAATCTTATTAGAAAACTATGCTAACTAAGACCTGGGCTATTTTCCTTGATAACACCTGTTAGTGTATATGTTAATAACTAAAATATAGAAGGAAAATTAAAAATATTGAGTTTAGCTATTTTTCATAGCCTAAGGACTGTTCCTATGACGAATTATTGAACTGTGCGGACAGATTTACGCACCTGTGACAAATAAAATTTTAACTAACCTATACTCTGATTCAGAACATATGCCAATTATGGCTGGTTATAGGACTCAAATACCTTTCCAATAATGGCTCTTACACCTATAGAAGTCGAACACACTATGAGATATACATATCGGGAGTTGACAATTTAAAATCAGGAAATCTATATAAGATTTAAAATAAGACTAACAACTAATTACTAACTTAAACAAGTAAAAATATTATATAATTAATATATAACTTGTTTTATCAATATTATATGTTAATAAATATATATATATATATATGATATAGGTTTGTGAATCCGAGACAAACCCTGCACTTGTTCAGTGTCGTCATATACATAATTGCTACGAAATACAGTATTGTGAGTTTCATTACTCCCTTTTTATATATATTTTTGGGCTGAGAATACATGCGCTGTTTTATAACTGTTTTACGAAATGGACACAAGTACTAAAAACATATTCTACGTTGAGTTGTACCACTTTGCATATTTTTCCCTAATAGCTTGGTAACTAATATTTACATGTTGTAAGAGCATGTAAGCGCGAATCCTATTGATAGATCTATCGGGTTTGACAACCCCAACCGGGCTAGTCGCTCTAGTATCATAAACGGTTGCATAGTACTTCATTTTTACTACACTTGGTACAGTGTAGGGAGATTTCATAATAAAGGGAATATGCCACATTAATTGTTAAGTATGGTTACCGAAGCGCTCAACAACTTATAGAATACTTTTATACACTTGCGAGTATACGGATATTTATGGAAACTGAAATCTTGTGGTCTATTACTATTACGGAAATGATTGATTATGATAAACTAATGAACTCACCAACCTTTTGGTTGACACTTTAAAGCATGTTTATTCTCGGGTATTAAAGAAATCTTCCGCTGTGCATTAGCTCATTTTAAGGATATTAATTGGAGTCATTCATGATATACTTTGAAAGACGTTGCATTCGAGTCATTGAGTTCATAAAGATTAATATTAAGTCAATTATAGTTGGATGTAATATGAAATGGTATGCATGCCGTCAATTTTTGATGTAAAGAAAGTTTGTCTTTTAAAAACGAATGCAATGTTTGTAATATGTATCATATAGAGGTCAAATACCTCGCGATGTAATCAACTATTGTGAATCATTTATAATGTATATGAACGGGTCCTTTCAGTTGGTATCAGAGCGGTGGTCTTAGCGAACCAGGTCTGCATTAGTGTGTCTAACTGATTGTCGTTAGGATGCATTAGTCAGTCTGGACTTCGACCGTGTCTGCATGTCAAAAGTTTTGCTCATCATTTTTGTCGGAAATTACCTGCTTATCATTCTTAGTCTAGACACATCTTATTGCATTGATTGCATGGATAGTGTATAGATAAAATTCATATCTTAGCGTATCTGTTACTGTAAACTTTGCCTGACATAATCCGTAAATTCCTCCGTAATCTACGAAACCTTTTGCTTTATATATATAGATATTCTATGTAATTAGAATACCACCCGATAGCCGGAAAATCATTTCATATCGAAAAATCCTTTATTCAATTGTACGAAATGGACTTCGTATTAGTTCAAGTCCCTCGGATTCCAAATGGAATCCCACTCAAGCTCCGAAAGCAGTGTGACTGGAATGGATCAACCAATCAGCCATCATCTATTCTGGATGAATTGGGGATGGGTTCGTAGCCTCCTTAATCATTGGAGACAAGAAGAAGGCGATCCTTTCCATTCACCACATTTCCCTCTTGGCGAAGAACCTGAAACACTTACCGGCGAACCTGTCCGAAACACCATTTTCTCTCTCATTTCCAGAGTATCTCGTCACGATTATATACTACACCAAATTCTAGATCTTATTTATCCGCTCGTCCGAACCGACAATCACCCGGTGTAATAGAAGAAGTCAACGAGCTTCACGCTCGGGTAATGGCTTTGGAGAATATGGTGCAAAGGTTACAAACACCAGCAGCAGCACCAGCAGCAGCACCAGTACCACCATCAACAACATCAACAGTACTATTACCACCACCAACAACAACCACATCGCAAACCTCAACTTCACAATCTGTCCCACGAGCATCGACGTCATACGCCCTGAAGATACCAAGGAATACCACAACGATGAAGTATTGATTCATAACTTCATTGGGGAAACATTCTACGGTGATTATGTAATTTCTAAAGTTTAGAAATTATCTATCCTAGCCTTAACCATAAATCAAATGAGTTTAATTTAATATTAACTCATTAAATCTATATTACATCTGAAGAAATATACACACATATATTTCCATAAAGACTAATAAAATTCTTTTGTACAAAATATTAATTGTGAAATTTTTTTTAACAGGTAGGTAATACCCGAGAGATATATAAATTCACAATTAATATGTTACATTCTTCAAATCTGATTCAGCAAATCATCCATTATACTCCCTACTTTCACAACAATATACATTCTTTTATAGAAATCAAAACAACCATACTCATTCAAAATCTAATTACATATTCTGATTTTGAAATCGCGAAATTCAATTCAAGATATAACCGGTATCATCACTCTTAAATTCCTACATCTTTCAAAGCTATACTTTGACTTCAAAACTGTGCTAGAACATCATATGTATATTAACGATTACAATATGTGTTCAAACCTTTCGAAATTTCTGAAGACACTTCAAACAATGAACAATCGAGATGATGATCCAACCACATGTTACCCACAGTTATGTACCTGAAAAACTCTTGAAACCAAAGTCATAGTTTAACACGTATCCGTGTCAGACCCTTTGGCATTTATTAGCTAAAATAACTTTTCAATTCCGGTTCAAAATAGACAGTTTTGTCACAGCTCCTGCAAGTCAACTTCGACTTCTCAGTTAAAACAGTCTTATTATAACCTCGATATATACGTTGCCCTTTCGCTAATGTTACCGGGGCACCGTTTATGTCCACCACATTAGCAATAAACTTATCCACAACTTCACTGATCTTTGACCATCCGAAGAATCATTATATTTATCAAAACTCCATCATTTACTCATCCGCACCTTATAACAAGAATTGCCATACCAATTAATGAGAATCAACAATCAGTATTTTGAAATCTCGCAGCATATCTATGCCAACAATTATATGTGTACGTCTACCTCCAAGACTTACAGACTGCGAATGTGAAGTTTCTGAAAAACACCCTAAACTGCGAACTAGTTCTCGAAATTTTGAAAAATACTGATGAAGCAGTAAAAACTATAAATGACCTTAACACTCAAAAGTTTGATGATAAAGAATAGTGTGTTGGCAAAGCTCAGAAAAAGAGAAGGTTTGGAACTGGAAAACGGATTTAGCAAACTATGAAGGAGACTGTGGACAAATTACAAAGACGAAATCTACCTTCAAAGAATCCAAATGATTCAGTGTCTACTGAAATCCTTAGCAATTACCTTGCTCTTTACTCTAAAACCCTTGCGGACGATATTCTTCATCATCCTCTTATCTTAAATATTCTAAGATATCATCGTATCTTTCATTATAAATATCCTCCATATTTCTGAAGATATTTTCATAACTATTCTTAACTGAAATCTTTTATTTTTACGCGATATCAGTATTACATCAGAAAGGAAACTGTTTTAGTTTCTAAATTCTGAAACCTTCGAGTGTAAAATATGAATGTTTTTGAAGTAGTGTTGGGAACTGAAGCATGAGTTAGTATAATATAATGACACTTGATCAACGTGATTATATTACAGTAAGCCATGCTGAGTTTCTAATGGGACATGACGATTCACAGACCATACCATCATCATGTGCCATGTTACATGACTCTGGTATTCTATTAAACCTCCAAAAATATCAAGAAAATATTTTCTTGATAATTCAGTCTTTACCAGGATATTCTGGTAATTTGACAAATCAAAATCGTGCCATTTCAATTTCTCTCTTAGAACATTAGTCATTGTTCATTCGAAACTCCATACCTACAAATTCTGGACCATTACTTGCGAAGAGAAAACAAAAGCATGAAGCTCCGAAATAGAAATGGGAGTATAAATCGCAGTAAATATGAGAAAGCATTAACTGTGGATGTCAATGATTATAGAAAGACAGAAGCAGGGATTCCGAAATATAATGGAAGAAATAAAGTGATGTGTCGTAAAGTGGTATATGAATTGTCGTATAAAATAATATGGAAAAATACCGATTAAAGATTGCTACACACTAACGGGCAGTGTACCCGATCGTGTAGTAGTATAGTAAATGGTTTAGTTCCGTGTATCGTTCCAAGGACAGTTGTATTAGTCAAACTAGAATTATAAACTATATTATGATTAACTAAGTAAATGAAATTTAAAGGTACAAGATTTATGTTTTGTGGCTTATTTAACGATTAGCCAAATCAGAGAAGAGTAAAAGTAAAAACAATATTTTTGGTCTTTTAAGTTTATAAGTGCAAGGAAAGCAATTAAGATAGTTTTGATATCAAAGAGATGAAATATGCTCATCTAGACTTTTTACCCTCGATGTGAATGTTTATTTAGGATTAAGATCGGATCGATTGGTTATGCACGAGAACTAATTGATCGGTTTACCAAGAGTAGTCTTGAATAAACACTCAAACAGGATTACACGACGCAAGTGATGTTCTTGTCATCTAAGACCTCCTATTTGTAATCAACTAATTCAACTAGTCTAAAGACTTGAAGAATGATCAAGTCAATGGTGTGTTGATCATGATCCACTCCTATGTCAACTAATGGTTTAGCATAGTTCATTCCCTTGGTCTGGTTAAATGTTCAATTCACCCAACCCAAGTAATCAATTAAGTGTGGTAATAAGATCCCTATAAACGTCACTAGATAAGGCAAATTAATAACACCTATTAGTTATATGGAATTGAGTAGTGAAAATATGCATGACAGATTCTAGGGAATTGATCGTTCACCTAGACAACTACATATCAATTAAGCTATCTGAGAGTATCTACAAGAGTCGTTCTTACATTCCTATATAGATTAACCGTTTGAACGCAACTTACCCCTTTTGGTAAAAGACGGGCAAACACTTGTCACTAGGTGTAAATCAATATACTAAATCAGCAAGATGGTGTTTCTTAGTTGAACAAGTATACTAACTAGTTGAATCGAAAAGATTAAACTTAACAAGAATGGTTCTTGTATTCAAACATCAAACTATCGTGCATGGTAACTATCAATCAAAAGTAAACATTCAACATCTCGGTTATTTATCTAGATGAACATAAAAGGAACTAGCCAACAATCATGTTAGAAAACTTAAACATAACAGTAACAAAGATAGAATTCATTGTAAATACAAGATTGACCTTTTTAGAGTAATCTTGGATGAAACCCTTGAATGATCCTTGAATCTTCAATGATTTTAGTGTTTAGATGCACTTTGATAAGCTCAAGAACTGTTTTGAATGATATGTTTTCGTCTCTGAACAGAAAGAAAACTGGCACACTTGGAATGAAGCTGGAAAGAGGTTTAAAAAGGCTGAAAAGTAGCTGGAAAGCACCGTGCGCGGCGCGCACATAAGGGGTGCGCGGAGCGCACTACTCACCTACCACACTTTTACTTTCCAGTTCACGATCGCACTTCAATTTGGACGTTTCAGGTACTTGTGCGCGGCGAAGTGCGCGGCGCTCTCTCTTGTACGCGGCGCGCTTTGTAGAACTTGCGCGGGGCGCTCTCTGGTTTCCATTTTAATCAAATGTTCTGATCAAAGTCTTGAGTGCGCGGTGGTGTGCGCGGATAGTGCGCGGCGCGCACTGCAGCTTTCATTTTTCTGTTTCTTCGTTTCTTGTTCTGGTTTTGATCTTTGAGTTGTTTCATTCATTATCTTCAACATTTCTTCAAGTATTCAATGATTCTATGCTTAATTACAATACAACGGAATAATAATGGAAATATTACAAATTCGTATGAAATAACCGACGATAGGACTTGATATTGTGACTAATGATATGTCTATTTTGAGTAATATCAAAATCCCCCACACTTAACTCTTGCTTGTCCTCAAGCAAGTCTTGTTCTAATCATGCGTATACAAAACACAAATATATATGAATCAAAAACATTGTTTGAAGTACATTATACACAAATCACACGAATCACGCAAAACACACACAAAGACTCACGCTATATGGTACACAATTATCACACGATTCACACGAAGTACACAAAACACACACATTATTTTGTAACACAACTCACGCTATATGAACATATGTTTACACAATTGGAATACACACTCGTGAGGGTACACACACAATTTATGAAACACACGCACACATTTGGATTGCTTGGGAGAGGTGAACTTCGGTGAAAGTTCTTTAAAAATTTGGATCCTTAGGAAAAATTGGATATTTGAGAAAACGTTTTAAGATTTTGAAAATGTCATTGCTAGTTTTTTTTTTTTTTTTAACTAGACACGTTTTCCGGTTTTAACCTCAAATTCCGGTTGAGGGTAACTGAAAACCGAAGTCTCAGTCGGCGATTAGCAAGCTATTCGCCCCCATGATTGTAGTATCATGGAACTCTTAACCGGGCGCCCCCTGACGCGATATAAATATCGATCTTTCATGACAATTTTGTACAATTAAGATCAAGGGTTAAAACTGCGAAGACTAAGCTATCGCGCGGGACAGATCCTGCTCCAGCTTATACACCGTAATCGGTCTTGCACTGGATAGCGACTTGGATTTACCCTACCAAGTTTATTTTAGGGTTTGAAAGTTCAAGACTTTCCCTTCCCACTGTACCTTATATCGTGAAATGATATTAGTATGAAATGACATAGTTTAGGAAGTTTGCTATATCAAGTAAGGCGAAATTCGGAAGACTTTACTTCCTTCAAGGATGAACTAGATGCATCCTTTCGTTTAGTGACTTTTATTCCTTTTTCAAGCCAAACGTACTTTAATCGTTTTAATTTTGTAAAATTTGTGATAGTAATTCGAAAATATTGGTAAAATCCCCCACACTTAAGATTAAGTAAGGCCCTCATTACTTAAAATCAAAAAAAATTTTAAAAAAAATTCACGAGGGCATTTGTGTGAAAAGAGTTCGAAAAACCTTGATAATAAGCCTGAGATCGTGAAACTTAGGTGAGCGATGGCGCTGAACTTAATGCCAGCATAAGAACATCGTTCATTCCTCGATCTCTATCACAAATTCCAAAATGTTTGTACGTCGCTGAACTTAATGCCAGCATCACTAAACCTTAACAATAAGAAATAAACAAGCACATAAAAATTAAATAGATAAAAATAGTGTTTTTAACACAACCACCACAAACATTAGTCTACAATACAAATATTCAAATTATTACAAACCAAAGTTTCTGAAAAATCACCAAATTGTTACCAATCATCAAATAAGGTACATTTGCCCTCTAATCATCACTAGAGAAATTACCAAAAGGCCATCCGGAGTAGGTTCCCGAACCATCATTTCGAGGTCTCCCGCGCGGGTATTGGTCCTCAAAGCGCATCTGTGCATCCTGCATAGCCGCTTGCTCATCGTATAAGGGAGGACTCAGAATTCTGTTCGGTGTGTTATAATAGGTCGGGTTTTGGTAGGAAGTGGCATAATAATCCTGTGGGTGTTGCATATACAAACTAACATTATGGCGAAGCCAATCGCCCCTGTAATTCCCCCACCTTTGATCATACCTTAAAGCCCTATTATGCTCCCGTTGTTCTTCCTGAAATTCGTTAAATTGTCGCCTTTGTTCTTCAGATTGGTCATCTCTGTGTTGATAACCAACCCGAAAATCATGAAAACCGGAAATCACTTCCTCCAACTCTTCTTCCCGTGTCCTTTGCGTCTGCCTACGCCTTCTCCTTTGAAACTGAGGTAATTCTTCTTCACTTTCAGGTTCCTCCATGTGAACCTCCTCCTGCACATTTTCTCGTCCGACACCGCTACCACCTGCTTCATGATCGTGGGCATGGGGTGGGTTTTGAGGTGGTTCCATCCTAGGAACAAAGGGAATGAGCCGATTGTGTTGGTCGAGCTGCAAAAATTGGGCATTGATATAGTATATACTTCCCAAAGGTTCCATCATGTCCGGATTTGCTACTAGCCGGTCAAAGTTAATTCCAAACGAGCTCGCTATTCGAGTGATATAGTGACCACCTACAATAGGGTTTATATTTCTTGTCCCTGTTTCGTTTAGATATTTTGCCACGGTGGTTGGAATATCAACTTGACTTTTATTGTAGATTTTGTCCATCAGAAAAACGTCTAGCCTCGTTACCTTGTTGTTTCCTTCCCTTCTTGCATTGAATGTGCAAGAAACCAACCTCTGAATTAACTTTGCCTCTTGATGATGTATTTTCGTGAATGTGCTTCGACTAGCAGCGAATTGGTAATTACTTATGTCACTCCAAAAAATTCTGGGATTGTAGCTGGAAAGAGGTTTAAAAAGGCTGAAAAGTAGCTGGAAAGCACTGTGCGCGGCGCGCACATAAGGGGTGCGCGGAGCGCACTACTCACCTACCACACTTTTACTTTCCAGTTCACGATCGCACTTCAATTTGGACATTTCAGGTACTTGTGCGCGGCGAAGTGCGCGGCGCTCTCTCTTGTGCGCGGCGCGCTCTGTAGAACTTGCGCGGGGCGCTCTCTGGTTTCCATTTTAATCAAATGTTCTGATCAAAGTCTTGAGTGCGCGGTGGTGTGCGCGGATAGTGCACGGCGCGCACTGTAGCTTTCATTTTTCTGTTTCTTCGTTTCTTGTTCTGGTTTTGATCTTTGAGTTGTTTCATTCATTATCTTCAACATTTCTTCAAGTATTCAATGATTCTATGCTTAATTACAATACAACGGAATAATAATGGAAATATTACAAATTCGTATGAAATAACCGACGATAGGACTTGATATTGTGACTAATGATATGTCTATTTTGAGTAATATCATAAAGCCAACAACAATAACTCAGAAATTACAAACCGTGTATATCGATACATATAGCAATATAAGGACACGGGAGAACTAAAAATACTAGAAAACCAAGAGTATAGTAGAAGTAAATAGATTCTTCCGGCGGCAGATGAAAAAGAAGAATGACGGATATGAAAGTTAGGATTATATAAAGAATCAGAACTTGATGGAGTATATTGACGAATGCTTTAAAGTATGAATTGAGGGAGGAAGAATAGAAGGTATGAGCTGTGGAAATAAGGAAATGAAGAGGGTGGATTTATACTGAAATATTCGACAGGCAATCAAAACAGATTATCACATTTAACCAAAGAGGATCCTAATTTCCTTAATTCTGAAGAATCAAATCTTATTTAGATTTCGAAGATTTTCCTCTAAAATTCCTTGAATTCCAAAAATCAACCGTGGCTACGTCACCGGATAAGACGAACATGTATTTACTCATTTTCACTCTTTTGCGATAGCTTCACTCGTACTCTTCACAAAATCAAATTGATTTATCTATATTATCCAATGATGATAAAACTCTAATTTTCAGCTATTATGCGTCATGAAAACATACTTATTGTCAGCCATGACGATCCCAATCAAATTTCGGGACGAAATTTCTTTAACGGGAAGGTAGTGTGACGACCCGGAAATTTCTGACCAAAATTTAAACTTAATCTTTATATGATAACATTATTCCGACATGATAAGCAATAAATTTTGACAAGTTTAAAACTTTTGAAATGAGTTTCATACAAACAATTGACCAACCATTTGTTCGACGATTCACGAACGTCATAACTTGTATTAAATATATACTTATGTATATATATGGATATATGGATTATATCTAACTTGAATATATGATAGTTAAGTATCTCATTAAGTATATTAATAATGGGTTTTATATATATAAATTGAGACTACTAACTTAAGGGTTTCGAAAACAATATATATATATATATATATATATATATATATATATATATATATATATATATATATATATATATATATATATATATATATATATATATGTAACATTTAATGACGTAATAACCCTTATATTAAAATGAATATATATGTATTGTATTAAGATGTATTAATACACTTTTGAAAGACTTAAATATATATATATTAACATAAGTATATTCAACAAAGATAGCTATACTCGTATTCGCATTCTATTTCCTCATGAACTCTATTTGTATTTTTATGGTATTTTTACCCGTCTAATACGCAGCTTATAGATGTATAACTATTGAAAAATACACTCCTTAGCAGCCCCATTTTTGGATCCTAGCATCTTTTGTCTTGTTAATGAGTCATGAGACAAAAACTCACAAGTTTACTAACCATTTTGACAACATACGACTCCATTATTAACTTAAAATTCGTCTATATGTACCACCCCATTTTTCCATTCCATTTTCTCATTCTTTACTCCAAATTACTCTCTCAAAATACTTCTATCTTCATACTAGATCATCACCAAGCATTTTCCTCATCATCTAGCTTCAAAATCAAGGAAGAACACTTCTTAAAACTCTTGTTAAATTCCTACTCTATTGCTATCTTAATAAGTTGATAAAACTTGTAAAAACTAGAACTTGTTTTGGTGGAAACCAAGCATGTTTATAAACTAATGTAACCTTACTAACTTAACTTTAAAAACACTTATTTATATGTATTATGACATTATATTAAGTTATTATAAGAATTTATAACTTTTATATATGTATAACACCTTAGAACTTAATATACAACAATTGGTCTCTTTCGGTTCTTGAAAACTGTTTTGACACACGAATTTAAAAGCTATCTTAAACTTTGTTTTAGAGCATATAACTCTGTATATATGTTAATATATATGAATCAAGATTTCTGTAATTTTTTCATGATTTTAGACGAAATGAAAGTATTTTTCAAAAATTCATTAGTTAACTGATGGCAGATTTTATCCGAATATGTCCACCGTTACAAGTTAATGGCATAAGCCTAACTTCGACTATGAAACCAAAACTTTTCGATTATGTTCTGAAAACACAACATATTAAGGAGTCTCCAGCAACTTGATTCATTAAAAACCATGTAGTAACAAATAATTTATGAACCGAAAGATTTGGCTAAGATTAATCTTGTATGCTTAATCAATCTTACTAGAAAACTATGCTAACTAAGACCTGGGCTATTTTCCTTGATAACACCTGTTAGTGTATATGTTAATAACTAAAATATAGAAGGAAAATTAAAAATATTGAGTTTAGCTATTTTTCATAGCCTACGGATTGTTCCTATGATGAATTATTGAACTGTGCGGACAGATTTACGCACCTGTGACAAAATAAAATTTTAACTAACCTATACTCTGATTCAGAACATATGCCGATTATGGTTGGTTATAGGACTCAAATACCTTTCCAATAATGGCGCTTACACCTATAGAAGTCGAATACACTATGAGATATACATATCGGGAGTTGACAATTTAAAATCAGGAAATCTATATAAGATTTAAAATAAGACTAACAACTAATTACTAACTTAAACAAGTAAAAATATTATATAATTAATATATAAACTTGTTTTATCAATATTATATGTTAATAAATATATATATATATATGATATAGGTTTACTAACTTCACCAATAAATCCTTAGAAGTATCCTCCAAAAGAGGGAGATCCATATCATAAATGACAACATGAATGTGTATGGTTCCAGAATATGTGGAATCCGAAGGCGTAACTTTACCTTTCACCACATTCGCATAGGTATTTTGATCGTGCAAATGATCTGAACCATAACCACTATTAGTATTCTTTGGAATAGAGCTATTATGGATAGAATTTTTCAACAAAGTAGGATTACTGTAACGACCCAGAAATTTCTGACCAAAATTAAACTATAATCTTTATATATTTCCGACACGATAAGCCAAATCTGTAGTATTGAGTCTAGAAAGTTTGAAATCTATTCGGATAATTAGTTACCCTTTGACCAAGCCTGACGATTCACGAACATTTAGGTGTATATACAATAGATACTTATTAATTAATAACGTTAACGAAGTTTTAGATATGTAATATTTAGTTTAGATATAAATTGTTATATTACTAACAATATTATTATTATTAATAATTTTAATATTATTACAATTAGTATTATTGTTATAGCTATTAGTAATAATATTATATATTGCACTAAAATTTATTATTACTATGACATATTATTAGTATTACTCTTATTATTATTTCTATTATTATTATTTGTATTTTTATTATTTCTAAATATTATTAACTATATTATTATCATTATTATTATTATTAATTATATATATATATATATATATATATATATATATATATATATATATATATATATATATATATATATATATCAAGATAGATAATTACGCATATATCATAATCGGATTCATTAATTTTTTGTCTGTTTTCTTTTTGTACTGCTCCTGCTAAACCCGTGATAACCTTTAACACTAAATAACAACTGAGTTACTGCTCCAGAGGTTGAATTAAGTTCTCATTTTGGTTATAAATTGATCAATACATGAATTAATGTATCCATTTTTTTGAATTCCTTTTTCATCACCTTCGTCTCACTTCTAAGGAGATCATCAAGAACCGCCATCTCATACCACCATGCTCATCTTTATCAAACTCTGTTATGAAGAAAACCATAACTCACCAACTCTCTAACTCCTCTAATTCTATAACTGTCGTGATACCTCAATCATCAAAACCATTTAACCATCTCCTATCACCATCCTTGAACCATCGGTACCATCTTGAACTCCATCGGCCACTCTACCGCGACTAACCACCATCACAACCTACAACGACACTCTCAACCACGGACACCTTGTAATCACCACGACACCATCTTACTCTCTCTAAAATCCTTTATCGAAATCACCTATATCCATATATCACATATACATAAATACATATTCAAAGATATAGATACATATATATATATATATGTGCAACACCATTAAAAACCTCACGCTAGAATTTTCTGTTTCTTCGGTTCAAGAACAAAACAAACCCCACAAACTGTCGCCTCCTCTTATCGTGCACCCACCAATGAGCCACCATTTTCCACTCAATTCAAACTCCACTTTATCATAGGACCCTCACCATTAACGGGATCACCATACACCACAGCCACGATCACCACGCTCATCACTACCACATCAAAACCCACATGTGTTTTCTTTATTTTATTTCCTGGTGGTTCAAAATGCACCTACCATTCGATCACTGTATCTGCTTTCGGTTTTCTTGCTGTTTCAACCGAACCAACCCACAACTAGCCACCTTCTACCCTTGTTTGCTGCTACTACTCAACACCTATCGAAACCCACACAAGAACAACCACCGACCCCAAACAACCCAATGTAAGTTGTTGCAGCCTACTGTACTAGTTCCCTTTCGAACAAAAACCACCTTCAAACTGCCACAACATCCACCTTTATCACCACTGTACGAACCAACATAAATCCAGAAACAAAATCTATTATGGTTACTGCAACTTTCCATTCGAATAACAAGAAGAACAAAGGAAATACTAAACCAAAAACTTATTGATATATGTCTATTATATATATCAACGTATATTACCTTTAAACTTATTCAAATGACGATATTGATTGGAGGTTGTATCATGGCCGACCAACGTCACCAGATTGATTAAAGTATACATCAAAGGAAACCGACCCACTACCTGTTGTTGTTTTTTTTTCGATTATTGATTTCACCACCGACGCCTTTATTTATTTTTTTTTTCCTATTGACGAATGATGATAGTGATTGGATAATGATGATTAGGGTTCGAAAAGGAGAAGTAAAGGGGACAGCTGGGATGTTCTATTGTTAATGACATAATACCCATTCATGTTGTCGACTGAAAATTTTTTTTTTTTGTTAAACCGTAAACCCTTTTTGGTTGATAATGGATCCGTATTACTTAATTAAGTTATTTCATTGGCCATGGGATTGTTTAGTTGGTAGACTGTTGGGCCAAGATTTGATGTTGGGTCGTTTGATGTTGGGCCGAGATACGGATTAGGTGTTAAATTAATATGGATCGGATATTATAACAGAAAAACAAATTGGACTGGATGGTTAAGTGGTTGTGTTGTGTATTGAGAGGTCTAGGGTTCAAACCCTAGCAGAAGCCTTTATTTTTAAGGTGTTACATTAAGGTAGCCATTTTATTATTTCATTTTTTTTTTATTATTAATATTATTATTAGTATTATTTTTATTAAAATCTATCATTTTTTTAGTATCATTTTTTTTAGCAAAATTATTAATTTTATCAAAATTATTATTATTATTATTAACATTATTATTACTATAAGTTTTATTAAAATTTTAATACTAATACTATCATCATTATCTTTATCCTTATGAATATTATTATTATTATTGAAATTATTGTAATAAAAATTTAACATATCTTTTGAATTTACATTAATAATATGTAATAACTAATTATTTCAAATATTGAAACTAAATATATTTAAGATATGTATTAGAATGACATATAAGTTAAGATACATATAAACAAAGTATATACTAGAAATTAATATAAGACCTTTATAAATATAATAATATATATACTTGATTAAGTGTTATTATGTGTATTAATATAAATAAATGAATATAGGTTCGTGAATCTGAGGCCAACTTTATACCTGATCAACGGTGTTATATGTATTTTTACTACAAAATACATTAGGTGAGTATATAGTCCCACTTTTAAACTCTAAGTATTTCGGGATGAGAATACATGTATTTTATGTTTTACGTTATGGACACAAGTAACTGAAAAATATATTCTACGTTGAGTTGTACCACTGGCATACTTCCCTGTAGCTTGGTAACTATTATTTACAGCGGTATTGTAAACGCGAATCCTGTTGATAGATCTATCGGGCCTGACAACCCCAACCGGACTGGACGACCAGTATTCAACGGTTGCACAGTACTTCGTTTCGTGACTACACTTGGTACGGTGTAGTAAGATTTCATAATAAAGGGAATATGCGACGTGATTAAATGTTAAGTATGGTTACCAAGTGCTCAACCACTTAGAATATTTTTATTAAAATGTTTACATATGAAAACTTGTGGTCCATAGTTATAACACTGCTAGCATCAAACCTATATATCTCACCAACTTTATGTTGACCTTTTAAAGCATGTTATTCTCAGGTATGAATTAAGCCTTCCGCTGTGCAATAGCTCATTATAAGGACCTTACATGGAGTCGATCATCGCGATGGAACCAACTGTTGAAGATTCCGTCCGGGAGGATTAGTAGCGGACCTTTCAGTTGGTATCAGAGCGTTGGTCTTAGTGAACCAGGCCTTGCATTAGTGTGTCTAACTAGTAGATGTTAGGATACATTAGTGAGTCTGGACTTTGACCGTGTCTACATGTCAAAAAGTTTTGCTTATCACATGTAGTCGAAAATCATCTGCTTATCATCCTTAGGGAATGGCCTGCTTATCATTCATAGGTCTAAACACGTCTTACTGCATTTAGTGCATTGATAGTGTATAGACAAAATTCATATCTTAACGCATCTGTAGACTTGCCTGACATATGCCGTAGGTTCTTCTGTAATCTACGAAATCTTTAGTATTATATATATAGATATTCTATATAGCTGGAATATCATCTGATACCCGAAAATTTTACCGCATCGAAGATCTCTTTCATTCACCAAATTGCCCATTTCAACCTGAAGCGCTTACCGACGAACCTGTTCGAGAAACCTTTTTCTCTCCCCTTTTTCCGAGTATTTCATCACGATTACACACTATCCCATATTTCGAATCTTATTCACTCGCTCGCTTCAACCGACAATCATCCCGTAGTACTAGAAGAAGTTAACGAACTACGCGCTCGTGTGACGACTTTGGAGAACCTGGTGCGAAGGTTACGAACACCAGCAGCAGCACCAGCAGCATAAACAGTACCACCATCATCGACGTCGACAGAACTCTTATCATCCCTAAACCATAACCGCGCCGTAACTCTCAACATCACAATTTGTACCTCGAATATCAACATCACACGCCTCAATATTACCATCTGTATTTCAAGTATGATCTTCGTTCTACATATCGTTCTACATCGATAAATTTCGTTCTACGTATTGTTCTACCTCATTTACCTTAGTTCGACATGGCAATTATGTAACCTCTAATGTTTTAGAGATCATGTAATCTAGTATTAACAATAAACCAAACGAGATTAATATCATATTGACTCATTAAATCTATGGTTACATCTGAAGAAAATATATATGCAAGTATATTTTCATAAAGATTGTAATTAAAAATTCTCTCGTACAAACTATTAATGATGAAAATATTTTAACGGGTGGGTAGTACCCGAGGAATATTTAGAATTCACATTAATAAGTTACACTGTACATTCTTCGAATCTGATTCAACGATCATTTACTATCCTACTTACAACTACCGATATACGTATCCGTTCACCACAGAATAACCATTTCTATTCAAATTTCATATTTGGATTTTGACCTATCAGAATCCAACAAGTGGCATAACGAAGAAAACATTGGACAAAAATAAAAAGTGTTAGAAACAAACGAATTAATTAATTGGAATTGTGATAGGATTTCACGCTAACTGTTCCGGCTAACTGTTCCCAGCTAACTGATTAACATTTAATTTATCGCAATTTACATTCTCGCAATTTTATTTATTGTCATTTAATTTCTGTTATTTACTTTTACGCACTTTAAATAACGGGACACATATGCAAGGTTTCAACTTATCATATCGACCCATCTATATATATATTTCGGAACAACCGTAGACACTCTATATGTGAAGATGGGAGTTGGCTATACAGGGTCGGAGTTGATTCCAAAATATATATATACTTTGAGTTGTGATCGACACCGAGACCGGTACACGGGTCACGATACGTATTATTTAATTCGAATATTATATATTTAATTTACATATGAAAGTATTGGATCATTGTACAATCGGACTAATAGACTGCTAACTGTGGACAATTAAAATGAATTAAAATATTGATTATAACATATGAAACTAAACAGTTCTTCAAGTTTGCCACTTGATTTCATCTTAAACCTCATTTGTACCTCGACAATTACAAATCCGTGTTCAAACCTATCATGATTCTTGAAAACACCGCGATCGAGAAGTTGAACCAGCCGCACCTCGTCTACGGAAGAAAGATTTATGCATACAGTTATGCACCTGAAAAAAAAAAAAAAAAAAAACTTTCGTAACCGAAGTTATAGTTAAAACCTATCCATGTTAAATTCCTTATCATTCATTAGCAAAAACAACCATACAATTCCTTTTCAAGAAGCTAATTTTGTCACAGCTCCACTTCGACTTCTCAGTGAGACTACTCCTAATACAACCTTGATATTTATACCTTGTCCTTTTGCCGACATTACCAGAAAACCTTTTATATTACACAACATCATCAGCAGACGTACCAGCAACTCGTTATCTCTTTGACGAAATCCGCAATTAGTATTTTGAAAATCTCGCAGAACTTCTCCAGTTATACCTATAGCATCTATCCCTAAGAATTTTATACTTTGAATGTGAAGTTTCTAAAAAAACATCCTGAACTGTGAAGTAGTTCTGGAAATACTGATGAAGTAACAAAAACCGTAAACGACCTTAACAGTCAAAAGTTTGACGATAAAGTACAGCATGTTGGTAAAGCTCAGAAAAAGAGAAGGATGGGAACTGGAAAACGAATTGAGCAAAGTATGAAAGTGGCTGTGGACAAATCATAAAGAATAAGTTTGACTTCAAAGAATCCAAACGATTCAGTGCCTGCTAAAACCGTTAGTAAGAACCCTACTTCTTATTCTAAACCTTTCCAGATGATATTCTTCATCATCATCTTATCTTAAGATATATAAGATATTTTCATATCTTCCGTTATACATATTCTCCATATTTCTAGAGATATTTTCACAACTATTCCTCTCTGCGATCATTTATCTCTCTGTAACATCTGCGTTACAACATAAAAGAAACTGTGTTAGTTTCTAGGTTCCAAAACCTTCAAGTTTAAAATATGAATGTTTCGAAGTAGTGTTGGGAACTGATGCATGAATTAGTATAATATAATGAAACTTGATCAACTTCATTATATTACAGTAAGTCATGTTGAGTTTCTAATGGAATGTGATGATTCACAGTACCATCATCATGTGACATGTTACACGACTCTTTCATTCTACTTAATCTCTAAGCATATCACAGAAATGTTTCCTTGATATTTCTGTTCTTCCGTAATTTCAACAGTTGCTAATAAATCGTGCTATCACATTTTCTTTCTAATTGGAAGATTTCCTTAAATTCCTTGAATTTCGAAAATCCACCGTGACTACGTCAAAAGTTAAATCTCTATCTCGATCTTTTGTGATAGCTTCACTCGTACGCTTCACATGATCGAATTGTTTTATCTATATTAATCAAATATGATAAAACTCTATATATCAACTCATATTCGTCATAAAAGCAATTTCATTGTTAGCCATGACGACCTCACTCAAATTTCGGGGACGAAATTTTTTTAACGGGTGGGTACTGTAACGACCCGGAAATTTCCGACCAAAATTAAACTATAATCTTTATATATTTCCGACACGATAAGCCAAATCTGTAGTATTGAGTCTAGAAAGTTTGAAATCTATTCGGATAATTAGTTACCCTTTGACCAAGCCTGACGATTCACGAACATTTAGGTGTATATACAATAGATACTTATTAATTAATAACGTTAACGAAGTTTTAGATATGTAATATTTAGTTTAGATATAAATTGTTATATTACTAACAATATTATTATTATTAATAATTTTAATATTATTACAATTAGTATTATTATTATAGCTATTAGTAATAATATTATATATTGCACTAAAATTTATTATTACTATGACATATTATTAGTATTACTCTTATTATTATTTCTATTATTATTATTTGTATTTTTATTATTTCTAAATATTATTAACTACATTATTATCATTATTATTATTATTAATTATTATTAATTATATATATATATATATATATATATATATATATATATATATATATATATATATATATATATATATATATATATATATATATATATATATATATATATATCAAGATAGATAATTACGCATATATCATAATCGGATTCATTAATTTTTTGTCTGTTTTCTTTTTGTACTGCTCCTGCTAAACCCGTGATAACCTTTAACACTAAATAACAACTGAGTTACTGCTCCAGAGGTTGAATTAAGTTCTCATTTTGGTTATAAATTGATCAATACATGAATTAATGTATCCATTTTTTTGAATTCCTTTTTCATCACCTTCGTCTCACTTCTAAGGAGATCATCAAGAACCGCCATCTCATACCACCATGCTCATCTTTATCAAACTCTGTTATGAAGAAAACCATGACTCACCAACTCTCTAACTCCTCTAATTCTATAACAGTCGTGATACCTCAATCATCAAAACCATTTAACCATCTCCTATCACCATCCTTGAACCATCGGTACCATCTTGAACTCCATCGGCCACTCTACCGCGACTAACCACCATCACAACCTACAACGACACTCTCAACCACGGACACCTTGTAATCACCACGACACCATCTTACTCTCTCTAAAATCCTTTATCGAAATCACCTATATCCATATATCACATATACATAAATACATATTCAAAGATATAGATACATATATATATATATATGTGCAACACCATTAAAAACCTCACGCTAGAATTTTCTGTTTCTTCGGTTCAAGAACAAAACAAACCCCACAAACCGTCGCCTCCTCTTATCGTGCACCCACCAATGAGCCACCATTTTCCACTCAATTCAAACTCCACTTTATCATAGGACCCTCACCATTAACGGGATCACCATACACCACAGCCACGATCACCACTCTCATCACTACCACATCAAAACCCACATGTGTTTTCTTTATTTTATTTCCTGGTGGTTCAAAATGCACCTACCATTCGATCACTGTATCTGCTTTCGGTTTTCTTGCTGTTTCAACCGAACCAACCCACAACTAGCCACCTTCTACCCTTGTTTGCTGCTACTACTCAACACCCATCGAAACCCACACAAGAACAACCACCGACCCCAAACAACCCAATGTAAGTTGCTGCAGCCTACTGTACTAGTTCCCTTTCGAACAAAAACCACCTTCAAACCGCCACAACATCCACCTTTATCACCACTGTACGAACCAACATAAATCCAGAAACAAAATCTATTAAGGTTACTGCAACTTTCCATTCGAATAACAAGAAGAACAAAGGAAATACTAAACCAAAAACTTATTGATATATGTCTATTATATATATCAACGTATATTACCTTTAAACTTATTCAAATGACGATATTGATTGGAGGTTGTATCATGGCCGACCAACGTCACCAGATTGATTAAAGTATACATCAAAGGAAACCGACCCACTACCTGTTGTTGTTTTTTTTTCGATTATTGATTTCACCACCGACGCCTTTATTTATTTTTTTTTCCTATTGACGAATGATGATAGTGATTGGATAATGATGATTAGGGTTCGAAAAGGAGAAGTAAAGGGGACAGCTGGGATGTTCTATTGTTAATGACATAATACCCATTCATGTTGTCGACTGAAATTTTTTTTTTTTGTTAAACCGTAAACCCTTTTTGGTTGATAATGGATCCGTATTACTTAATTAAGTTATTTCATTGGCCATGGGATTGTTTAGTTGGTAGACTGTTGGGATAAGATTTGATGTTGGGTCGTTTGATGTTGGGCCGAGATACGGATTAGGTGTTAAATTAATATGGATCGGATATTATAACAGAAAAACAAATTGGACTGGATGGTTAAGTGGTTGTGTTGTGTATTGAGAGGTCTAGGGTTCAAACCCTAGCAGAAGCCTTTATTTTTAAGGTGTTACATTAAGGTAGCCATTTTATTATTTCATTTTTTTTTTATTATTAATATTATTATTAGTATTATTTTTATTAAAATCTATCATTTTTTTAGTATCATTTTTTTTAGCAAAATTATTAATTTTATCAAAATTATTATTATTATTATTAACATTATTATTACTATAAGTTTTATTAAAATTTTAATACTAATACTATCATCATTATCTTTATCCTTATGAATATTATTATTATTATTGAAATTATTGTAATAAAAATTTAACATATCTTTTGAATTTACATTAATAATATGTAATAACTAATTATTTCAAATATTGAAACTAAATATATTTAAGATATGTATTAGAATGACATATAAGTTAAGATACATATAAACAAAGTATATACTAGAAATTAATATAAGACCTTTATAAATATAATAATATATATACTTGATTAAGTGTTATTATGTGTATTAATATAAATAAATGAATATAGGTTCGTGAATCTGAGGCCAACTTTATACCTGATCAACGGTGTTATATGTATTTTTACTACAAAATACATTAGGTGAGTATATAGTCCCACTTTTAAACTCTAAGTATTTCGGGATGAGAATACATGTATTTTATGTTTTACGTTATGGACACAAGTAACTGAAAAATATATTCTACGTTGAGTTGTACCACTGGCATACTTCCCTGTAGCTTGGTAACTATTATTTACAGCGGTATTGTAAACGCGAATCCTGTTGATAGATCTATCGGGCCTGACAACCCCAACCGGACTGGACGACCAGTATTCAACGGTTGCACAGTACTTCGTTTCGTGACTACACTTGGTACGGTGTAGTAAGATTTCATAATAAAGGGAATATGCGACGTGATTAAATGTTAAGTATGGTTACCAAGTGCTCAACCACTTAGAATATTTTTATTAAAATGTTTACATATGAAAACTTGTGGTCCATAGTTATAACACTGCTAGCATCAAACCTATATATCTCACCAACTTTATGTTGACCTTTTAAAGCATGTTATTCTCAGGTATGAATTAAGCCTTCCGCTGTGCAATAGCTCATTATAAGGACCTTACATGGAGTCGATCATCGCGATGGAACCAACTGTTGAAGATTCCGTCCGGGAGGATTAGTAGCGGACCTTTCAATTACCAAGCAGTTGAGGCGAAGCAGATGATTTCACAGGTCTTTGAAGACGAGCCACATACACGAAGATGTGATAATTGGCTACTTAAACATTCAAAAGAGATGTAACGTATGATTTTGAATCTTAAATTCCCAAAATCCTAATGAAACCGAATGTTTTTCTAATCTTCGATAATGTTTAGGAATATAAGCATCCACAAGGAAACCCAATTTACTGAACAACTTCCATAACGCCTTTGCATCGAAGTCGGGAGGAAAGTTTGTCATAAAAAATGATGAAGATATACGGGAAGTATCTTGTACTTTCTCACTAGCAGTATAATTTTCATGTTTCTTCTTTGTGACAAAAGTCCACACACCATCATCAGACGTGCCCATGAAAGAAAAATAACTCGTGAAAAAAGGAAAAACGACGAAAAAGGAAATGAAGATGGCATCCGGCGTCCGATCTTTCCAGCAAAGAGACCTTCAAACATTAGTGTTTATTTAAAATTCTATTCAGGAACAACATTCATCGTGATGAATGTTATTCTTCGAGCGTTTTCTGGTCACACAATGTCAACCTTCAAACAAGTGTCCACTTACTTTTTGCACACAGTTTTAGGAAATTCTACTAACTTCATTCTTCACCAATCAGAAATCTTATCTCTCCTGAACAACCTCTTCTCATTGGTTGAAACACAAAGTACACACTTGAAATGGGACATCCCAAAATGAAAATGTGGACACTTGTGGTGGGACGGAGGTAGTAACATTTATCACGAAGTGTCTTTTTTATAAGTAATATTATTATTTCACCATTCATTTATATAATTATGTTTGTATTTATATACATTTTCATAATATGCTTGAAAACCGTAATTTTTACGAAGGGAAAATTATTTAAAAATGCATCGAACTTTTACCAAATTTCTATTGTATGCGTTCAACTTTTAAATCTCCTATTGTATGTATTTAACTATTTTAATCGTTCTATTGTACGCATTATGTAACTTATACACCAGGTATCCGGTTAATATGTAAAAACAAATCGTGGTTGGTCCCTCAACTTAACGTAAGTTAAAAATTTTCGTTATAACTTAACTTTCATCTTTACATTAACAAAGAATAATAAAACCTAATTTCTTTATCTTCCTTATCACAACAAATTTCTTACAGCAGCAACAAATTATGAAAAAAAAAATATCACATAAGTTTCGACAGCAAAAAATCATCCATGGTTCAAACGGCAGCGACCAGCACTTGCATTTCGAGGTTGACACCGTCACGATTGGTGAAGAATATGAGACCGGTGATATTGCCTTTCGGAGTTGACTCTAGCGGATCTAATAATTGAAATTAAAATTGAAAAATAGATCTTTAAATGAAACAACCCAACCCGTACTTAACACGAGTAATTTTTATTTTTTTTAATAATTAAACATTTGCGCCCAATTAAACAGTTACTTACAACCCATTTAACAATATCACAAGTTTAATGTTTACAAAGGCACGAAGGCCATTAATCAAATGTAATACAAGTTCGACCCACTTAAAATGATAGTTTTAATCCAAACTACACACGAGCATGGTTTGGGGCTAAACTACCCAAAACGCTAGGTCGACTTCAAAAGCTTCAACAATAATCCAACACGGGGAACTAGTATCCAACGACCCCCTTTTCTTTGTCCGCACCTGCATCTAAAAAGATAAGCAACGAGAGGGGTAAGCTAATGCTTAGTGAGTGCAACAATTATACGATTACATATACAACCTACTTACTTGCAATCACTTAAGCATTTACCGCATACATGCTAGCAATATAAGAAATCATACCATCACAAGTATAATAACTAAACCTTCGACCACACAAGCTAGCATTACGGTAGCATATAACTTGAACAATATAATATGCTATATCACAACACACAACCATGGTTAACCAATCGTACAAAGGAATGGTACTCGAATTTCCCATCGGTGTTCATAACAACCGTTAGAGTACTTAACACGTCGTACACTAACCCTATGGGTGGCATCTTAACACGTCGATGCTTCACCCCGGGTGGTGTCTTAACACGTCGACACTTTACCCCGAATGGTGTCTTAACACGTCGACCCTTCACTCGTTACATCTCTTGGAGTGGCATCTTAACACATTGATGCTTCACTCCCGAGTGGCGTCTTAACACGTCGACACTTCACTCGCCACGTGAGAAGTGGTGTCTTAGCACGTCGACACATCACAACTCATGCCACACAAATAAATACATTATATATGCACGCACATAATTATTCCACTTACCTTAACACGTCAGTGATGATCAAACACTTCCGTATGCTTCAAATCAAGGTACCTAATACATTAAGTACACATTCAATACACAAACTCGTGGAACTAACCACATTACTTAACTCTTGAGCATTTAATGACCCAAATGCATTAAATAACCCACTTACACCAAAACCACCCATAAATGGCCATGACTCATTATATATCACTAAAAGCTAGTGATTATAGTCCAATATCCACAACTAACACCATCTAGGGTATTTTCATACCCGTCTTGCCCAAACTAGGTCAACATTACCCATTTAACCCATTTTAACACTTAAACTTACAAATTTGGTCAATCTTAACCCACTTACAAATCTTTCATCATTTACAAGTGTAATAGTGACTAACAACACCATTTAATACTTACAACCTCAATTCATATGACCAAAACCCTAGACTAACACCATTTGGGTTTTCTTGCAACATATTAACCCAAATCCACCCATTAAGTCCCCAAATGGGTCTTACAAGACTCAAATGGCCAAACTCTAGCCATAAATTAACTAAAACTCAAGATACAGAATTAAGACTTACCAACACTATCCACTCGTAGCTACGGACGAGGAGAACAACTTTAATTCTTGCTCCAAGGTTTGATTCACAATCTTCACTCTCAAATCTCACTTAGAAATCAAGTGGGTTTTATGTTTTGAGAGGAATTAGAGAAAGAAAATGGAAAAGAAATGAATAAGAATGCATAAGTGGTTGATATTTAATGTCCCAATCAGATCCATACGCGAAAAGATGAAAATGCCCCCGAACCACACCTTTTAAAATCTGAATTCGGAACCAGTTGTACAGGAAGGTCGCGGCGCGACAATACAAGCAATTTTCTACCAGTTTAACGTGCCTCCTGAAATTGGTTTATGTTAAATGTCGTGGCGCGACATCCCTCACCGCGGCAATGGCCTGCACCTGACCATTTCGACTACGTCAAACCAATTATCAATTTATACGACTAGTACACCCCGTTCACGCTTCCTATATACGTCTAAACTTCGTCTTTAAGCCTCA
>NC_092342.1:56565000-56665000 GCF_046630445.1 Rutidosis leptorrhynchoides
TAGTTAGTTTACTGTTTTATCTTTGAGACATTTCATATATATGATATCAGAGTCAGTTTCTCGGGGTGTGACGAGCACGTAGCTCGTGCATCTTCCGCATGGGGTATATATGGATAATGAGTATTGATTATATTGTCAGTCCATTGTTTTAACTTTTGGGTGCATTATTGTCCTTTAACGTCATAGTAATCGTAATGCAAGCGATTTGATTCCACTAATTTGCAGTGAAACTTAACTCGATCTTAATCTCGAATAATATACGGATATGAGTTTTATAGAGTCAAGAAAATTTTATATTCAGTCTAATATGCTTTGTACATGTATTTAACAACTCGTGTTTATTCATTTTAATTTTTAATGTCTTATTATTTCAAGTAAAGTATACTTAGTAGCATAAGAAAACTACAACTTCAAATATTATACTACGTATATGATAAAAGATTCGTATTGATACGTCAATTCAATCACTGATTATATAAAATTAAGTAGAGTGCAAACAATTTTATAATGGATTTTTCTAAACATACATCTTAAAATTATGCTTAAGAACTAATTCAAGCAAAAAAAAAAAAAAAAAAAAAAAAAAAAAAACACTTGAACAATAAGTTGGTTAAGAGAAGTGAAGTAAGTTAGTAGTTAACACTAAAGTACAATCATTTTATCCATGTCTACATTTCTTAATGATGGCCCCTTAAGGCTATCTTTAGATAATTTTATTTTATTTTATTTTTATTTATTTTTTTTGAAAATGTAGACGAAATATCAAGGATCTTAGAATCGTTTGTGACTCGATCTAATGACATAAAACACTAAAACCAGAATCAATCGAATAACGAGTCGTATTGGGGTCGAATTAGTCGAACTTAGCTAGGCCAAGAACTAGATTAGAATGACTCCTAACAGTGTTATTCGATGGGTATTGGGTGTAGGGAATGATTGGAATGAAAGTATACGGCTTAGGGTTAAAGGGAATGAGTAACCTCACAAAGGAGGCCTAAGCTCGTGTGTGTGTGTGTGTGTGTGTGTGTGTGTGTGTGTGTGTATATATATATATATATATATATATATATATATATATCGTCACCAGACACAGTCGATCGATGTGTATTCAGTCGGTCGACTGAGTAGACTCAGTCGGTCGACTGTGTGTACAACTTAATTATTGAAATAAAACATTAATGCACACACACATAAGTTCAATAGTCACAATTACAATGTTAATCGTTATTACATGACTGAATTTAAACATAAACATTCGACGAAATAGAGATTACAAATATGCATCAACAGAAAAGCAAGTTTATTTATATCTCAATAAAACATGTACAAGATATGTTTAGCCACACAACCTATCTAATATACATACATTTATCTACATATCAATTTAAACATTTGACAAATACTCATATAATCAACCAGATCCTGTTTTCTTCAAAGTTATATGTTGTAGATAATTTCATTTTTAATTAATCTTAACGGTTTTTAACTTTCTACACATAGATGAACAATATTTGTAATCGTGAGTGATGAATATTAAGTTAACATATATTATATTATATATGAGCAATAAAATAAGGGTAAAGCTGTGTACAACTAAATATTTGACAATACTCAACATTATGGGCTTTTATAAGATAGGTGGAGTTAAGTCGGAGAACTCTGATAACTAGTTGTTATAACAAAAAAAAAAAAAAAAGGAGGACGTATAAAATTGGAGTTGTTTGAACATTTTTATTTGATGCATAAAAACCAGCTTGTTCTACATTCATGTAACATGATGTTCTACATTAAATTTGTACATTTTAGGGTTTAGATTTATGATTTAGTGCTTTAAAAAAAGGATTTATGATTTAGAGTTTATGGTTTAGATTTATGTTCTATGATTTAGGGTTTAAGGTTTACATATAGGGCGTAGGGTTTATATTTTAGGGTTTAGAGTTTAGATTTAGCTTTTAACACGAACGGTTTAGAGTTTAAGGTTAAGAATTTGAATTTTGGGTTTAGGGATCTAAACCCAAAACACTAAACCCAAAACTCTAAACCGGCCTTGATTTAGGAAAAAAAAAAAAAAACTTATATCGAGTAGTTCTAACAAAAACAGTGTATGCCTAACAAAATTGAATGAATTCGAACATGTTTTAAATAAACCCAAAATGTATGTCCTCCTATTTTTTGTTAGAAGTGGGAATTTTCAAAGTTCTCTTATTAAAAAGGTTCTGATTAGAATATTTGATATATATATATATATATATATATATATATATATATATATATATATATATATATATATATATATATATATATATATATATATATATATATATATATATAAATTTATGTAATTATAAACTACTAATATTTATATTTATGTTTATTTTTATTTGTAACCTTTACCTCATACCTTTGTGCGTGTGTGTGAAGAAAGTAAATACTCCGTAAAATTTAGAAAACACATTATTTTTTGGTAAAAAAATTAGATATTAATTAATTAAATTTTTTCACTAAATTGTAAAAAATTGGAAAATAGAAACAAATTGGCTTTACAACCTACATACCCACTTGAGAAATCCATCAAAATTGAAAATGACATACAAACAAAAACATACCTGCATACATACATATAAATTGAATTAAACCAACTTGAACAACTTCTCACAATTGAATTAAACCAACTTGAACAACTTCTCAAAGTAGCATTCATGAGCATCCATGGATGAGTGTTTCACACATAGAATTGACGACTAACGCATATCTTTGCATTTACTAACCATTGAAATACTTTTAGCTTAATACGAGCAATTGTTGCAGCCTAAATCGTTTCTAGCAATTTAAATAGCCCAAAATGTTGTCGGCCCGATTAAGCTCCAAAACTTTCTCGCCAATACTCATCTCACTTCACCAGTCATTTGAGAATTCAAGAATAGACGATTGCATAATCCAAGACATGTTCCACTAATTAAATAAAGTCATCAAGATATTGTGAGACCATGAACAATGAGGAAGTAAGTTATCTATCGACTCAGTATGTACCAAACACCATCCACATTTTTCATCTGCTCCATCTCTCCAGCATTGTCTATAACTTAGTACTTCTATAACCGACACCCCACCTTGAATCAACCATGGAAAATGGCCATATTTGAGGGGGCGACTTTGTTCGATACAACATTTATACAATCAAACTGTATATCTAAATTTGACGAAATAATCACACAAACTCCCTCGACAACCGTATAAATTTTTCTGTGCACCATTACTCATTTAGGAGCTTATGTACGTATCGTACATAAAACAAGGGATAATGTGAATGACTAGTGTTGTTCACATTAATAGATGTTGGTGATTTTAGTGTCATCTAACATTAATTTTAGTTAATTGAGATTTACTTGAATGCAAGAATTAGCTAGTTATACTTAACAACGGGTTCAGAGAGTGTGAAATTAGGAATGGCGCCCGCGGGTAATGGGCACGGGTTCTATATACCCGCGACCCGCCCGTCGGGTTTATTTTTTGCACATTGAGACCCGTTACCCGCCCACGGGTAAAAACTTTTCGCCCATGCCCGTGACCCGCGGATACCCGTGACCCGCGGGTAACCCGCGGGTAATAATAATATACAACTTTTAATAAGAAAATCCAAATAATTTTATTAATTATCAAATTATAAAACGATATGTACAAGCTATATGTATAATGACGTCAAAATTAAGTTTTTTACTTGTATGTAATATTATATTTTTAATCATTATTCAAATACTAGTAAAATAACTTTTAAATTTAATAATTGTAAGTATTAATTCATGGGTAAATTAAGAAAAGTCTCATGTATTCACGGGTCGGGTTTTACCCGCGACGGGTAGTATGTACCCGCGACCCGCCCGCGACCCATCGGCGGGTATAAATTTTTACCCGTACCCGTGCCCGCGGGTAAGATTTAATGATTTTACCCGCCCATCGCGGATCGGGTACCCGCGGGTCACGGGTTTTTTTCTTGCCCATTGTCATCCCTATGTGGAATACACTCCCGTAAGAGTTGGCTAGCAACTAACGCACAAATTGCGGGGTCAAGGAAACAAAATCATGATTTTGATTTCTTCTTGCCTCGAAACAAAATCTTTCTTGTCTTATCTCAATTAGAATTTCGTGTAAACCCGAGGCTAATGAGGGGTCGAAATACTTAATTATGAAAATGTATCACGATTCAGAAACCAATCAAAATTATCTGTTTTCATACCCGTTTTCTTATAATAGATTATGTAAATACAATACAATGAAAATGTAAAATAAAATATTATAGTACTAAGTAAACTTTAATAAAGTAATTTAATATTTATAATTGTTCATAATTATGTGAATTTTGAGTTGTAGCCTAAGAATATCTTCGTTAATAAAAATTTGAAGAGTAAATTATACCATTGATCCCTGTGATTTATTCAAAATATATTAGTAGTTATTTTCTTTTTGAAATTATACTGGTAGTCCCTATAATTTGATAAATGCACGATGTTGGTTTTATACCTAACGTCAATTAAATCGTTCCGTTAAATAATCACACATGTTAGGCACATGATGAGCAACTAATTTGTATTTTTAACATATGATTGGATTGGATTGGACTGGATCTTTCACATACATTCATTCATAATTTTTTATTTTTAATAGATCCATTCAAGTTAGATATAATTGAAATTTGGGTAACTATTTTGTATTAAACTAATATCTAGCAAATTTTACTAAATTATTAACCCTTATATACTAAAAGTGGTGGGAAACGTCGCCGTTTCAGTTATACCGGATTGTTGTTTTGAGTTTTCGTTCACATTACAAACGGTCCCTCAACTTCGACTACATTTACACAACGACCCCTCAAGTTTACACTTTCTCAGAGGTAAAAAGTGTAAATATTTAATTTTGGTGGGAAACGTCGCCGTTTCAGTTATACCGGATTGTCGTTTTGAGTTTTCGTTCACATTACAAACGGTCCCTCAACTTCGACTACATTTACACAACGACCCCTCAAGTTTACACTTTCTCAGAGGTAAAAAGTGTAAATATTTAATTTTATTAAAATCAAATAAATTAATTCCACCCAAATTTATAACGGGTCATATCTTCTCGCTCGGTGCGACTTAAATTTTTCAGAGACCACCGTTCAACTCGAAAAAAATCTTACGAATCCAACGGGACTAACTATACGCGAAACGGACACTTCTAAAAAACCGCTAAACACAACGACAACCCGTATATTCCCGCTCGCCACGAGTTAAATTTTTTCGACGGCAGCGTCAGACTCGAAATAATTTTATGAACAAAATGAAACTAAGCACGTCTAAAACGGACACTTTTAAAAAACGCTAAACACAACGACAACCCGTGCCTTTCTGTTCGCCGGGAGTTAAATTTTTCCGACAGCACCGTTACACTCGAAAAAATTTATTGAACAAAACAAAACTAATTATGTTCGAAACGGATACTTTTTAAAAAACGCTTAACACAACGACATCTAAAACCGCGCTTAACACATGGACCGTGTTCCCCTCTGTAAATACACAACGTTACGTTAAATATGAATACGCAGGCCGAAAGCCCCCGCTGCAACGCACGAGCCGGTCCGGACTAGTTTAGATCTAAATCCATTCAATTTAGGTCCTTCGTTCAATTTTTTAGACCACACTTTCCTCACCATCTCAGCGGACAAACCCACCCACCGTCATTAAAATTGCGACCAACGGTCGTTATTTTCGACCCATGCGACGAGATCTACAATCGAACTCCCATACGCTCTGGGGGGGACCATCGGTTGTTATCATCATGGTTTAACTGGGAAAAACCTTGCGATTACCAGTGACACCTTGATTACTTTAAATGGTTCTGTGAAACCCACTTCAAACCATTCGATTATCGCTTACTAGAGGATTATGTATAAATCTTAAGTGGTTCTTAATTATCATCATTTTGTAGTCAGTTATAATTATTGCAATCCACTTGATTAGTTCCATCATATGAATTAGTGTTTGTGAAATTTAGAGTTCTCAAGATAAAGATGTAAAGGAAGAATTAGTCAAAGGTAAAAATATAGTAAAATGAAAAAATTATCCTCACAGTTAATGGAAAGTAAATTATTTAACAGACACTCAAACTGACGTTAGATATAGGACCATTGTGGTGTATTTATCAAACCATAGAGAGTAGGTATAATTTCAAAAAGAAAAGGAATACTAGTATAATTTTGAGTAAACTACAATAACCAACATAAACAGTGTAACTTACTAAAATTTGAGATTATGAGATGAATTGTTGACACTTTTGTAATAATCTACTTAGACTCCACATGATCAAATCTATTTAGAGGTAATTTATTATTATCATTATTATCGTAAGTCAATGTTAAAGATGTTTACTTGTAGGTGGTCATTAGTAATGGCATAGTACGAATCAATCTATCTAATCCTGAAGGACATCTGCTAGGGATACAATACAATGGACTCAACAATTTGCTGGACGCAACAACCGATAAGACTAATCGAGGGTAAAAATGCCATTTACCATACGCATTATTTTCCTAACTGATCTTGGCATATTTAACTCCACTGAGTGTAATGATACAATCAACGTTAAAAGTTTCATATATGTTGAAAAACATATCTACTTTAAGTCTATTTAAATTAGGACAAGTTGTAAACTATTTTTGAATAAATAAGAAGCTGGAAAATTAACTAGTACTTATATAAAAGTAATTATAGTTAAAGTGTCATGGTCGGACAATCGGATGAAAAAGTTATAGTTATATAAGGTATAGTTATGGTTATAAAATGTATCGTCGCCGAAAAATTGGATGGAAGAGTTTCATGGCCAGACAATAGATCTAGGAAAGATTGTCGAAGATAACGTAGTTCGGTTTTATTTAGGTTTTTGTGTACGCCTTCGTGTTTAATTTGTGTTTGTGGTTTTTTCATGTTTGTTTAGGTAGACTTGTTGTCTAGTTTGTGGAGTTGACTCCGATCTAGTTAGCTTGTAGTGATTTATTCACTACTTTCGAGTAAATTCTTCTTGTCTGGAATTCTATCGGTTTTATAAGTTCATTTATTTTTCGATGAAGGTTCCATTTGTTCTATAGTAATCGTTATTTTTAGCAACAAGAAAAAGATATATATTTAAAGTTTATCAAAGTGTCATTGTGTACCGATATTGAAGTAACGACCCTCCAACTAAGAGGTTATGAGTTCAAGGTCAGAGGTGGACACACACACACACACACACACATACATACATACATACATACATACATACATACATACATACATACATATATATATATATATATATATATATATATATATATATATATATATATATATATATATATATATATATATATATATATTGGTAGGATCAAGAGGGAAGTAACCATTCGGGGGGAAGCAAAATTTTTTTTTTTTTTTTCGTTTTTTGAAAAAACTTTGTTCACGAACATTATAGATGAGATGAAAATATGAACATTTAGTAGAGACACTTTGTGATAAATGTTTTTATTTTGGCGGGAAAACGCTCGAAAAAGTAATATATAACAATTATCGTGTTTTTCGAGCGTATTTCGAGGTTTTAGCTATTGGGGTTTAGATATTAGGGTTTAGATATTAGGGTTTATAGGGTTTAGATATTAGGGTTTAGAAATTTATGGTTTAGGGTTTAGATTTAGGGTTTAGATTTAGGATTTAGATTGAGTTTTTAACACGAATGGTTTAGAGTTTAGGGTTTAGGGTTTGGTGTTTTGGGTTTATGGAATAAACCCAAAACACCAAACCCTAAACCCTAAACTCTAAATCGGGCTAAATTTTACTTCACAAAACATGAAGAAAAAAAACGTTCATATTCTTCAAGAACAATATTATCTTGAATGTTATTTTTGTCGATCGTTTTTCCGCCTAAATAATAACATTCATCACGAAGTGTCTCTTCTAAATGTTCATATTTTCGTGTGATCTTGATGCCGGAAAAAAAAAATTTCAAAAAAAAAGAAATTTTTTTATTTTTTTTTGCTTCCCCCCGCTTCCCCCCGATTGGTTACTTCCCCATTGATCCTGCCCCTATATATATATATATATATATATATATATATATATATATATATATATATATATATATATATATATATATATATATATATATATATTCGTAAACAAATACGTGTTGAATGTCAATACATTTAATTTGGTCTTGCGCTTAACTACTATTATATATATATATATATATATTCGTAAACAAATACGTGTTGAATGTCAATACATTTAATTTGGTCTTGCGCTTAACTACTATTGTTGAGCCTAGCGTTATTCGAGCTCGACACAGTTGATTTTTCAGTTTGAATTTGAACTCTAGTATTCTATTATTATTTGAAATTGAAATTGAGTTTGATTCTTCTTTGGTTACTGAAATATTTTTTTAAACGGTTTGATTTTTAAGCTAACGTTATTATGTCATTTTTTGAACCGAGCTATTATTTAAACTTTTTTATTTATAACGCTATAAAGATACAAACGTCTTTTACTGATTAAACTCTTTAGAGTCCTTGAATTCTATTGACTCGAAATTAAGGGCATATGGCCTAAAAAGGTAACATAAGTTACCAAATTTAGTAATCAAGGTAACCCCCAAATCGTGTAAGCCTGAAAAAGATTTCAATTTAATTTTTACGCAAGAAAAGGATTGCGTGTTTAAAATTTTTAAAATTGGGGTAATATCCAATGAACACAAAATCTAAAATCGAGAATTACTTCAAATTGAAACTTGGAACAAATTCCTAGTGCTTTACAACAAATGCTAATTGAAGCACTAAGAACCTGTTCCAAGTTTCAATTTGAATTAATTCGCGATTTTAGATTTTGTGTTCATTGGATATTACCTCAATTTTAAAAAATTTGAACGCGCAATCATTTTCTTGCGCAAAAATTAAATTGGAATCCTTTTCGGGCTTGTGCGAATTGAGGGTTACCTTGATTGTCAAATTTGGTAACTTATGTTACCTTTTTGGCCATTTGCCCCGAAATTAAACATGCTTTCGACTAAAAAGTCACTAGTCTAACGATATCAAGTTATTCTATTAACTTTAGGTTGTGAGTTCGTATCTTGGAGTGAGACTATTTATAATTATATTTATCTGTGATATGAATGAGTCTTGTTTATCTTTGAAAAAAGGTAACATGGTTTCGAATGAGCTAGATTGGCTAACCTTGGTGATCGAGTAATAACTTTTGTTCTAAACAAATAGTAATAACTTTTGTTCTAAATATATAAATTCTTCATATATGTATGAAGGTATTGGGACCTTAATTGGACTCCAACCCAAACTCGAGGAGCTGGTGGAAACGAAAAGTAAGTCTCTTGACGCACAAGTAGAACGAATTACTTCAAAAGGTCATAGTTTACATTAACTACCTGATCATGATCACATCCTAAATTAGGATCGACGGAACAAGTTATAAAGTGATAACACAAACGAAGGATCAAGTTGAACTCTCGTTTTCAAGAATATGGATTCCGTCAATGGCAAAGCGCGCCCCGTTAAATATAGACAAAAGGTGATGAATACTTTATATTGGAATATTAGTTTTCACTTGAAAATTATGTTGATGATCCATGTAGTTTGTACCAAATAATTAGTATGGTTCTTGTTCATTTTCTTTTGACGTCGATGGTCCTTGTGGTTTACACTTATAACGTTGGTAGTCCTTGTCACTAACGGTTTAAAAACATCATTGATAACAACATAAACATAATCAATCAATAGGTATGTGTTGCTTCGTGGTTCTCCGGGTTTCTACACGTATGCAATCTATGAGAAAGTGAAGGGATTTCCTAGTTTCAATCTTGATGAAAACAGAATAGTTTTCAAGCTCAACAAAGAGAAGTAAACACCTTTCTATACTTCACATTACATGATCAATAATTATATTCATATAGTTTCACACTTATAACGAAATACGCTACCTCGTAGGTTTCGCTACATGGCGATGTCTGATGATAGACAACGACGCATGCCTTTGTTTGAGGACCGTTCACCCAAGAGAAGTAAACCCCTGGCTTTTCCAGAGGCAGTACATATCGTTAATCCAGTTGAACCCGAGTTCAAAGGACAGGTAATCATATTTTTCACTACTTTCCTATATATATGTGAGTCTAAAACTATAAAGTAAATAAATTGGCCCTTCAATCCAAGTTGATTCATATATACTCCTTTGTATGCTTCTTTCCTAGCTTCCTAGTAGTAGTTTTATAAAATTTATGTCGATAAAAAATATATTTAAGTTATATAATAATTCTATCTATAAAAATATATTTTAAGTTATAACTGGCCTTATTAAATGATTAAGTTTTTAAAAGTATATCGAATTATAGAACTTCGTATCAACATTTCTAGTATCATACATGAAATGTTCTATTCTTTATAAGATGTATATTCATTATAACTTGTAAACTAGTGCAACTTATCAAATCCGATAACAATGTTCGATTTCGTGAGCTGATAGATACTACGAAAACATATAAAGTATGTTGAACATATTTATAGAATTCTGACACATATTCAAACACTTAATCTAATGAACTGTTTATCCCTTATAACTGTTATCTTGAGTTGATCTTATTCCTGTTTTTAAACCAGTCATGTTTTTCGTATATAGGTAGATGACAAATATCAATATGCATGTGAAAATAAAGATTCGAAAGTTCATGGATGGATATCTACAAATCCACAAATTGGTTTTTGGATAATTACTCCTAGTAACGAGTTTCAAACAGGGGGACCTACAAAACAAGACCTTACATCACATGCCGGACCGATCAGTCTCGCAGTAAGATTAAATACCACATTTTTCTTAAATCTCATTATAATAATTTCATTATGATCAAATGCCGAAAATAGAGTTTCTCGGTGTCGTTTTTTTCATGAACTGTAGATGTTTGTTAGTGCTCATTATGCTGGAAACGATTTAGCAGTCAAGTTAGATAATGCGGAGCCATGGAAGAAAGTTTTTGGTCCGGTTTTTATATATCTCAACTCAATACCAGGACCACCTCCTACACTTTGGAATGATGCCAAGAAACAGGTTGCAGTAAACTCGTTTCTATGTTTCACTTTTGGTCCTTACCTCTAACGTCCGTTAATATTCTCGTTAAATCTAACCATGTGAGGGTATTTTCACCATTTGTTTCTCATTTCCAATATATCATCATCTTCTATTAGAGATGTTCATCAGTTCGGTTTTCAAGCTTCATATAAACAACAATGGTCTAACAATTCTTTATGATCATATGCAGATGGGAGTTGAAACTGGAAAATGGCCGTACAATTTTGTAGCTTCAAAAGATTACCAACAAGCTAACCAACGTGGTACAATAAGAGGTAGATTACTCGTTGACGACAGGTATAGTCACACTTTTCACCGATTTGCAGACAAGAACACTAATTGAAATTTAAGTAGTCATTGAAATTTAATACTACACACCATTTTGGGTTCATTAGCGGGAAACAAATCCCCGCAAATGGTGCTTATGTCGGACTAGCTCTACCAGGAGAACCGGGATCATGGCAACGTGAAAGCAAGGTGAGATTAGAATGCGATCAAGCAAATTTTGAGCTAAATAGAGTATTTAATTTAATAATATGATCGTTGTTCTATCAAATTTAATATAAAAACATAAGCACACCAAATGTTCGATAAAATGGCTAGTTACTACTGTAATAAACAAAAATACTCTTTTTGACAGGGCTATCAGTTTTGGACTACCACAGATAAGGAGGGACATTTTTCGATTAATAACATCATAGTTGGCACATATAATGTATACGCTTGGGTCCCTGGATTTATTGGAGACTACAAAAGCCCATCCACCATTAACATAACACCAGGTCCGATTTCACACCATCCATTTTTTATTTAAGAAAAAGTAAAAAGTTTGGAAGCTTTCAAGCTTATGGACTATGTTAGTTTCGACCCAAATCAACTAAACTTTACATAAACCAGCAAAATTTTGTACCATTACGAGCAGGCGGAAACATTGAGGTTGGAAATCATGTTTTTAAGCCCCCAAGAGATGGTCCAACGTTATGGGAGATCGGCATACCAGATCGCTCTGCAGGAGAGTTCAATATTCCTGATCCTGACCCGACATATAACAACCCATTTCTCGCCAAAGGTCCCAATAGGTGAAAAAAAAAATCCAACTTGTATGACATTATACATAAAATTCACAAAAGAGATTTTCAATATAATGTGTTTTCACAGGTTTAAACAATACGGACTATGGGAGAGATACACAACACTATACCCTCATGGTGATTTGGTTTTCAAGATCGGTGTAAACGATTACAAAAAAGATTGGTTCTTTGCACATGTGACAAGGTTTAGTTGATTACATTTTCATGTTTTGTATATATGCATGCAGGCATACATGCGTACACGTACATGTAGTGGCGTATGAACTTATATGTTTCGTTTTATAGGAAAAAACCTGACAATACATACGGAAGTACAACATGGACAATTACATTCATGCTTAAAGATGTGATCAACAATGGAACTTATAAACTGAGACTAGCTCTAGCATCTGCAACTCTATCAGATTTGCATGTATCTAACCATACATATATAATCCACATATCATGAAATTACTAAAAAAAAAATATGATTTTTCATTGGATTTTATATTCGTATATTTGAAATATCATTTTTAGGTACGAGTTAACAATCCTAACAATAACGTAAAGGCACTATTTTCAACTGGAACCATCGGGGGAGATAGCGCGATCCCAAGACATGGAATACACGGGTTATACTGGCTATTCAGCGTCAACATATCAGGATCAACTTTGCAGCCTAATAAAGATAACTCCATTTATTTGACACAAAAAAATGCAGCAACTGCATTTCCCGGAGTGATGTACGATTATGTTCGTTTAGAAGGACCACCTCGTTAGTAATCCATTAGTCATGGTGTATGAAATTTATTTAATTGTATGATTATATTAGATTAGATGTAGTATTGTCAACGGACTAATATCTCATTACATTTTATTATTATTTATTAGTGGAAAAAATGGTCATTTTGACCCCCCAAAGCATCCCTATGACAAAACCCACTCACCCCCAAAACTTGCATTCATTACATTAAATTTTTCTCAAAATATAAAGTTGACAATAGTAGTAAGCTTCTAATGATAGAAAGCGACATAAATAGCATGTTGACCTAAACGTCAATCCATAAAAAAAGTACATAAATACAATTTTAAATTATTGAATGCAAAGTAGATTGTTTTAAATCTGCGACACCAAACATGCATACCTCTAGCACAGCGGATGCAAACAGCTAAGAACCTAAGAATAAAATATGCTTAAAAAATCAAAACGAATGTTGGTGAGATATAGTTTTATTGCGGACAATAAAGTAATGTAGACCACGAGATTTCAGTGTTCAAAATTCTGTATAAAAGTATATGAATAATGGGCACCAGGTAAACATAATGACTAAAGTACCCCAATGTGTACACTGGAAAGTGTATAATGTCTACGAAGTATTAAATACTCGTTAAATGCTAGCGCGACTAGCCCGAATGGGTTTGTCATACCCTATGGATCCATATCTAAGATTCGCATTTGTCGGTTAGAAAATTGATAATTAAAAAGTTACCAAGCTAAAAAGAATTTGTGTCGTTATATAACTCACACATATAATATTTCAAGTACTCGTGTCTAGTATGTAAATCATAAAATAATGCATGCATTCTCAGTCCCAAAATAATTTAGAAAGTTTAAAACGGGAGCTATATCTCACCTCGAGTGCTCATCGACAACAATAAGTAACAAAAAGTAGGTAAGATGGCTGGTCCAATGTGTCATCAACCTAAGTCATTGTCACTTAATCATTAATATTATCTAATGAGTTTCTAATTCGTTCATGCCATGTTTACATCATCAAGCTCTTAAAAATAAAAGTTTTGTATTCCAATTTTAGGTTGGTTTTTAATACCCGACTTCGGACAGCCGTTGTTCCCTCTATCCTTAATCAGCTGATGTGTGGCCAGTGACCAAGGCTCCATTTGTGAGTTCCCTTGCCGCTGTCCGAAGCTCGGACCCTAACTAAATGTCGTTTGACCGTGGTGTCGGTTAAACGGTGAGTGGGTCATAATTTTCAGCACGTCACAAAGAAAACATATCAAATTAGTTTTAGGCGTATATCCTAAACCGTACATCGAAGTTTAATGACTCTTAAACCAAAAGTTATATACATAACCTAAACTTACTGAGTTTTAATTTTCCAGCAGTCTCAGGTGTCATATCAGACCTGAAAAAATCGGATTTGTGTCCTGGTAGAACCATAAACACATGGTGGTAATCAAGGTTCTATTCCTTGATGCATTTAAGCACCAAATGTGTAACTCTTTGACATTTTTACACCATTTTGGTCAAAGTTCATACCTTTGACACTTCAACAACAATAAAAATCAAATCTTTACATGTTTAAAACATTTTGGTGAACCTAGATCGTTTCTTTGTCACATAGTTGTAATAAAGCTTCAATCTTTTGGTAATTTAATGCACCATGATCAACCAAGGTTTTATCTTTTCATATCCAAGGGATAAAGATCCAACATTTATCTATAAATATGAATCTCTAATCACATATAATGATAAAGATTGTGTTTTTAAGCAATATAAATGACATAGAATGTATGGATCTAAGAAAGTTTTGCAATCTTTTACAACAAAGCTGCTAAAGGTTGCATCTTTCATCCATAAAAAAACAAAAACCAATTTTTTTATGGGATCTTTAGCTAGAAAGCTTAGATTTACAAGTTTTTATGAGTTCTTAAGCAAGAAACCTTAGATCTAAATGATGATAAGTAAATAAATAAGAAAACTTGATTAAAGTAAAACAAAAAAAAACAAAAAGGAAAGAAAACTCACTAGTATTTGCATGCAAATGAAAGGAATCAAACTAGAGACTAGATCTTGCTTTAACAGATGTTTAAAATTTAAAAATGGTGAAGATGATGATGGATATGGGTGCCAAAAATTTTGAGAGAAAAAGAGGTGATTTTTGCTGTTAAATGATCAAAAATAGTGAAAAAGTACTTGAGTACTGGGTGTTTTAAGGTTAAAAGTGGGTGGGCTTGCATTATCCATAAAAGGACATAAGTTAGTGGGTTGACCATTATCTACACTAAGTCCATTTAATTATTTAAATTGGGTCACTAACTAGTTGGTAATTCTAGTCCAAATTAATTAATTTATTAACCAATTCATTAAGTCCAAACTAATTGGTAATCCTACTCATGTGGTTGCTTAGCCACGCGCTAAGTCTTACACCTCGTCACATTGTTGCTTACTTAAATCAGATCCGATCATATCATACCATAGATACATGGTCTAAGCTTATCACTTGGTGAGCTTGATCGTCACCCTCTTGCACGGATGCAATTCGGGAGCACCAAGTCACCGTCATGCCTTCCATTACAAGTGCTTAATCCTCTCAGAACTAACCCCTTGAGACTTTCATCATTTATTCCTTAACAAGTGCATAGTCCTCTCGAGACTAGCCCCTTGTCACATTTATCATCACTTAAGAGCAAGTGCATAGTCCTCTCAGAACTAGTCCCTTGTCACATTCAACAACAACAACAGAACTCAATCCCACATGTGTAGGGTATGAGGGAGGTGAGACGTAGACAATCCTTCCTTTATCCTAGAATACAGAGAAGTCATTTCTCCACCCTGAGTGAAACACTCAAGGAGTAGAGAAGGTCTTCCATCTCTCTGTTCGACGAATAAAGAGATTGCTTCCAAATGGACCTCCGACCAGAAGTATAAATAGAAATAAAAAAATAAAAAATAATAATAATAAATAATGATAATAATAATAATAATAATAATAATAATAATAATAATAATAATAATAATAATAATAATAAAAAGAAAAGAATATGCCATGGAAATGGTAAAATCAAATTTCCATGGGTTTTACATCATGCATGGGATTCAATTTAGGCTTTAAGCGGCAGACAAGACGCCAATAAATCGATGCTTGATGTTGACTTACTTAATAGAGCCATGTAAAAAAATAAAAAATAAAAGAAGAAAAAATAATAAATGATAAATAAATAAATAAACGTACCTTAGAGTGGTGTGCGGAGCTCAAGACATAACAAGAAATCGTACCTAAGCATACATGTCTACATACCTAAACCAATATACATATATAAATCCGTACCTAAACACACATAAAGCACACATGGAGTATACCTACGTACATACATATACACATACACACTAACACATACATATACACATATGAACACCCCTACATACACATACATACATCCATAAACATACATAGCATACATACGAAAACATACATACATACATACATACATCCATAAACATACATAATGCAGGCATATATGCACATATACAAACAACCTAAACATACTTACCCAAAACAAAAAATACATACATAATCATGCATACATACATACACATACATCCAGACACACGCAAACATACCTACGTACGTACGTCTTACGCACGCACCCCCACACCCCCGCCCGCCCATCCATCCATGCCTACATACATACATGCATACATACATACATACATACCTAAAACCTAAAACAAGACACATACACACAAACCCACATACACCCATACATATCAAAACCTACTCGTCTATTCTAATTCTAGTCCTCCACTCATTCCTATCAGAAGTCATGTCCTAAGGTCAATAAAAGCTCCTTTAAGTCGAGCTTTATTCTATCATCCCACCTACGAGTAGGTCTACCCCTTCTCCTTACACCGTCAACCGTAGGTGCCTCAACTCTCCTTACAGGAGCAGTAAGTAAGAGGTCGCCTCCTCACATGACCAAACCATCGAAGCCCTACTTCTCTTAGCTTATACATGATGCTTTGAACTTTTAGGTTCTCCCTAAAAACACTATTTGGAATCATATCCAACATGTTTTTACTGCGTGTCTACCTAAGCATCCTCATCTCTGCCACATCTATCCTTCTCTCTTGCGCCTTCGTCATTGGCCAACACATGCATCATCACTTAAGAATATTCGGATCCGAATCATAACCTTGCAAGGGTTGACCGAAGTCTCACCACATGCATCATCACTCTTACTCCATGCGCACTCATAGACATAACATGATATAATAGCCATTCTTTACTCGTATGGTTATAGGTGACCTCGTGCACGGGTGCAATCCGAAACACCTATAACCACCTCATTACCGCCCGAACTACCCCATGCAACTCATTCTATAGTAATTGTTCTTTCCCTTTATTCATATGATGCATACTTTTATTGATGTTGACATCATGCCTACGACATTTCACTTAATAATCACGTAAGCATTCACTTCATTTTATCATCACATAGTCATATATCGTACATATAGTGTAGACTACACATGATAACCACATATCATTACTAATAGCAATCAAGCAAACTAATAGCAATCAAGCAGTCTCATACATTAGCCATGGATCTACTTAGGTTTAAGTCTAGAAAATTTTAAAATGGAGTATCTAAGTCTCTTAAACCACCACTTTGATACCAACTTTTAACGCCCTTAAATCATACTAGCAAAAGATTTTTTTTACACAGTATAACGGTGCGGCGCACCACGTCACTGGTGCAGCGCACTGAAATCGCTCAAAAAGTTTTCGTTTGTCGTGTAATGAGGTCGACATAACGATCCTCAAGAGGGTGCTAGTTATTTAATTTATATGTGTTGGGCCTAAATCTATTCTTCCTTCATATGAGTTAGCAAGGGCAAATATGACCTAGGGTGTAACATCCCAATTATTTAAGGTAATATTTTATGTAATTTAAAATTGTTATATATATATATATATATATATATATATATATATATATATATATATATATATATATATATATATATATATAGGGCAGGATCAATGGGGAAGTAACCAATCGGGGGGAAGCAAAAAAAAAAATTCGTTTTTTGAAAAAACTTTGTTCACGAACATTATAGATTGGATGAAAATAAGAACATTTATAAAAGACACTTTGTGATGAATGTTATTATTTTGGCGGGAAAACGATCGACAAAAATAACATTCAAGATAATATTGTTCGTGAAGAATGTTAACTTTTTTTTTCTTCATGTTTTGTGAAGTAAAATTTAGCCCGATTTAGAGTTTAGGGTTTAGGGTTTAGGGTTTAGAGTTTGGTGTTTTGGGTTTATTCCATAAACCCAAAACACCAAACCCTAAACCCTAAACCCTAAACTCTAAACTCTAAACCGTTCGTGTTAAAAACTCAATCTAAATCCTAAATCTAAACCCTAAATCCTAAATTTCTAAACCCTAATATCTAAACTCTATAAACCCTAATATCTAAACCCTAATCTCTACACCCTAATGTCTAAAACCTCAACATACGCTCGAAAAACACGATAATTGTTATATATTACTTCTTCGAGCGTTTTTCCGCCAAAATAATAACATTCATCACGAAGTGTCTTTTCTAAATGTTCTTATTTTCATCCAATCTATAATGTTCGTGAACAAAGTTTTTTCAAAAAACGAAAAAAAAAAAATTTGCTTCCCCCCGATTGGTTACTTCCCTCTTGATCCTACCACTATATATATATATATATATATATATATATATATATATATATATATATATATATATATATATATATATATATATATATATATATATATATATAGGGGTGTTCATTCGGTTGGTTTATGGTTTATGTGGTTTATTCAGTTTGGTTTATTCGGTTTTCAAAAATACTATTGAGAACCAATAACCGAACCAAATTTGACAAAACCAAACCAATCCAACCAAATAAGCAATCGGTTTACATGGTTCGGTTTCGGTTAAACCAAATTAAAACTCATTGATAAAAAAAGTATGTAGGTTTTTTTAAAGAAAATCAGACATAATTTATTGACTAAACCATAAGTATACAATGTATACAATATTTAATGTCAAATATGCACTATAACCTATATTTAGAATCTAAACTATATCAACGAACCGTACAAAAAATTAGTAGCATAGAAACAAAAACAAAAATAGTAGCAACTAAGTTTCCAGGTACAAAAAATTCACAGTATGAATTAATGGATAAACATTAGGTACATAGTTTCAGTTTTACACCATATCAATATAGATAAAATAAAATATTCAATATTCAATATATATACGATAAATTGTAGTAGTATATTTCGGTTTTTCGGTTTGAAACAAAATTATCATTTTACAAACCAAATCCAAACCGAAAACCATTAATATTTTCGGGCGAAACCAGGAAACCAAACCAAAATCAAATAAGTCAACCCACTTTAACCAAATCAATTTGGTTCGGTCGGTTTCATGATTGAAATTGTTTAATGCACACCCTATATATATATATATATATATATATATATATATATATATATATATATATATATATATATATATATATATATATATATATATTGATGGTATGATTTTGTATAATAAATGGATAATATTTAATGTTTGTTAGTTAAGTTGGAAGGGACTAGAGATGCAAAGTTAGATTTAAGGACCTCCAATAATAGAGTTTTGGTGGGGAGGGTAGAAAGTGCAAATAAAGCAAAGTTAATTCAATAAAAAGATGTTAAATGCATAATTTTGTTATCAGTTGCAAATTAAAACACAGAAGGTGTGGGGGTGTGTGTGTGTGTAAGTGGTGACCCAAGCAAGAGGAAGAAGGAGAACCTTCAATTGGAAGAATTTAGTGCATGCAATTGGGAATTTATGAAATCTAGTGTACCATAATCACTATAGCAAGTTGTAAATCTTCCATTTCTTCTCCATTGTGCATAATTAGGGTTCTTAAATCCCTAAAGATAAGGTATGAACTTCTATGTCTAAGTATCACTAAAATTGGGTGTTTTAGATGAATCTCAAGTTTATAAGTTGTTGTATGTTGTAAGTATACACATTTGTATGAGTAAAAACAAATCTTTATTGATGTTGGATGTAAGTTCATGAATGAACTTGCTAATTGAGTGTATGATATGAATATTGTGAATTTGGTGATGTTTATAGTCTAGAATCAAGTCATGCACTCTAGGTGTTTGATGAAATGCCTCAATGAAGATGTTTATGAAATTTTAGTTAATTTGTAAAGAAGAAAGTTTATGTGTAAATTGTTGATATTGTTGTAAGTAATGATATTTGGATGTATGATGATTTTAAGGATGTTAGTAGTGGAAATGGGTTTATGCACATTTGATGCTTGATGAAATGCTTGAAAGAATTACAAGTCATGTTTGTAAGAGATAAACTAGAGAAATTATGTAATTAGGGAATTTATGTTTGAATGTTAATGTTTGTTATAATGGAATAAGGGAAAAGATAAGTTAAAATGTCATGTATGTAAGCGTTCATGTGATTAATGGGGTAAAAAGAGGATTAAGTCAAATGTGTAGGTATATGAAAGTGTTGTAAGTTTTTGAAAGATGTAATTTCGTTGGATTATGTTAATGACGAGACTAGCTCATTTATAGGTGTTAATCAAGGCAAAGGAGCTCCAAGTGATCAAGGAATCTCGCTTAATCAAGGTGAGTTTATAGGGGGTAAATTGGGCGGGTTAAGAGTGACTTAGTGTTTCCGGATTGCATTCGTGCAAGAGGACAACGACTAAGTACACTAGATGGATAGCTTAGATAGAATTATTAGGCATGCCTAGTAATTGTATCTATGGTTGATGATTAGATTAGGCAAGGTCATTAAGCTTGCTTAATGATCTTGCCTATGGTATGACTTAGCTTAGACATCTAGGGTGTCTATGTAAATATGTATGCAATGTGATTAAGGTAGCTTAGGCATATGTGTATGCCTATGGTTATGTTTAGCTTAGACATAATTACTAGGATTGGCCTTAGTAAGTTATGTCTATGGTAAGGAAAGGAGTCGGATCCGAAAGTAAGTAAGCAACCGCTTTAGGTTGGAAAGACTACGTGATGCAATGATTATGCTCAATGACATGTGTTTCTTTATTCGCCTATAACTCACTAAGCGTAAAGCTTACCCCCATGTTGTTTTATGTTTTATAGGAACGAAAGAACACCATGAAGGTAAGGAGCCTATGTAAGGATAGCGGAGCATTGGTCTTTAGTAAGTGGTATTGCAAGTCCCCATTTTGAACCTAGCTCATACGATAGCGCTTATCAACGCTAAGTCTTTTATGCTCATAAATTATGTTTCTTTTGAAATTGGGAACCAAATAGTATGTTTAAAATGTGTAAACGTAACGCTCATGACTAAATGATGTTTGTAAGGGTTAATGACATATGAAACCGTTTTTAATGAAGCTTGTTTATGAATTATGTTGTTAAAATGTGATGGGTGATATTGAAATGGTGAAAATGTGGTTTTTATAACAAGTTGCAGATCAGAACCAGCGTCAGTGTAAGGCCGCGCCGCGACCTCAATTGCCGCGTCGTGGCATATAACGTGTTTGGATTCCAGGAGGGCTGTTAAACAGATCTGTATTTCTTTGAAAGGCCGCGCCGCGACCAAGGCTTGCCGCGCCGCAGCATTTCACTTGGTCTGGGCGGTCACAAAAAAAAAAACTATCGATTAAGGGCATTAAATAGGGTCATTCCTTGAGCGGTCGAATTTAAAACGGAGCTTATTCAGATAATTTAGTGATTAAGATGGGGGGTTGTACACGATTTAATATCCTAGACAAATGTCCAGGTACACCTTATGTAGAGAGGCAGGATCTTTTTGGTCCCAATAGATTGGCGAATGTTCGGAAAATACAACAACCAAGTCCAACCGGTTTATTCTAGATACCACTTTATCCGGAATATCAAATTTTATATAAAGGCTATAGTTGGGTTGATTTGTTATAATAATTATATTTAAAATGTTAAAGCAATATATTTAAAGTAAGCTAGCTAGCATGCAACAATTGAGGATAGAGAAAACGTGGTTCACCATGACTTAAGATAACGTAGTGTTGGGATGATTTTGAGGTACTCCTTGGATAGATATACCTTGGTGTAAACACTAGATTCCCAACTAATTGACTTCTCGATTAGCATGTCACGAGGAACTAGGTTATTGTGATTTCGATTGGATTGACTATGCTAAACTCCTGATGCTTATCTGGTTAAGGATATAAGCGGCCCATATTGGATACAATGCGTACCCTGGGCACACGAATAAAGTAGTCTAGTCATATACATGTTATATCCAACCTTTCTTAACACCTCAGTGTATCACCCAAGTGAGTGGTTATGATTGTGTTTCGAATTCCTTTCTGACAATGATTTGGTAAAATTGAAGGGTTTGTAGATAAATTAAAACCTCTGATGGTTCTTAGTCATCCTTAAAGATTGATAAGCTTAGTTTGTATTATAGTGCGTTGAATTCCCATTTATGATTTAAACCATCCCTTACGATCTACCCAATAAATCCCTTAATTATCCACAATGTACTTCACTCATAGTGTTTCCTAGAATATACTTCTCATATAGAGTTTTCATAATGTACTACACCTATAGTGGTTCCATAGCTTCTAACCTTAACTATGCTCAAGTGGTCCTATAGTACATCAACAATGTACTCTACTATTGTAACAGTATTTCCGTGAGTCTTATAATCTTGACCAGTATCTTGATCTGGTCCTACAGTAAATCTCCATGTAGTTTATAGTATTTCCGATGGGTTCATACCTTGACTAATGTATAAACACAGATAATTAATTACCCTTATAATTGTCGACAATGTTTTAATCACGTTTACTGGTGGACGGACGATAATAACGAGGTTTAATATCATAGATAGAAAGCGAATACCAATGTTAATCGTCCCTAACTAACATTATTAAATTATGAAAAACAATCAAAAAATTACTCACACATCATGGCAATAAGCATTTCTAATATTAATAAATAACAAACATCAAACAAGAACATTATAAATAAAGTAATAAAAGAAATGATAGATAGTACTGAATAATGCGGCGGGCAGAATAACATTTGTATTTCTTCATAATGAAATGTCCCGTTCATATCGATTATAAACGTTTCATATTAATTGATTTCGTTGCGGGGTTTTGACCTCTATATGAGACGTTTTTCAAAGACTGCATTCGATTTTTAAAACAAACCATAACCTTTATTTTATAGATAAAGGTTTAAAAACATTCCAAAGATTATCAAATAATGATAATCTAAAATATAGCGTTTTCACACGACCATTACATAATGGTTTACAATAATATTACACAACAACTTAAGTCTTCGAATGCAATTTTTAAACAATATTATACAAGCATGTGGACTCCAATCCTGTCTTTATTTAGCATACAACAGTGGAAGCTCTTAATAATCACCTGAGAATAAACATGCTTTAAATGTCAACAAAAATGTTGGTGAGTTATAGGTTTAACCTATATATTTATCAAATTGTAATAATAGACCACAAGATTTCATCTTTCAATAACATGCAATCTGCATAAAAATCATTCATATGGTGAACATCTGGTAACCGACATTAACAAGATGCATATAGAATATCCCCATCATTTCGGGACATCCTTCGAACATGATAATTTCGAAGTACTAAAGTATCCGCAACAATGGATGGGGCTTGTTGGGCCCAATAGATCTATCTTTAGGATTCGCATCAATTAGGGGCTAGTTCCCTAATTCTTAGATTACCAGGCTAAAAGGGGCATATTCGGTTTCGATCCATTCAACCATATAATGTAGTTTCACGTACTTGTGTCTGTTTTGTAAAACATTTATAAAACTGCATGTATTCTCATCCCAAAAATATTAGATTTTAAAAGTGGGACTATAACTCACTTTCACAGATTATCAATTCGTCGAGAATTAGACTTGGCCACGGGTTGATTCACGAACCTATAACAAATATATATATATATATATATATATATATATATATATATATATATATATACATACATATATATATATATATATACATACATATATATACATATATATACATATATATATATATATATATATACATATATCAAATTATGATCGAAATATAATTATACCATATTTTATTACATTTTAACGATTTAAGTTTGCTAAGTTGACAGTCCAACGTTTGTAGTCCACAAATAATTGTCCACAGTTAGTAGTACAGAAATAAATCAATATATATTATCTCAAATCAATCCACGACCCAGTGCATAAAAGTCTCAGACTCGATCACAACTCAAAGTATATATATTATTTTGGAATCAACCTCAACCCTGTATAGCTAACTCGATCATTACCGCATATAGAGTGTCTATGGTTGTTCCAAATAATATATATAGATGACGTCGATATGATATGTCAAAATATTGTATACGTGTCTATGGTCTATCAAGACATGTATAATACAATATAAGTTAGTTAAGTTATGGTTAGTATAGATTTGTTACAAAGTTCAGTAGCTACAACAAGCAAAAATATCCAATTTTGTTTTACCCATAACTTCTTCGTTTTAAATCCGTTTTGAGTGAATCCAATTGCTATGGTTTTATAATAAACTGAAATATATGAAACTAAACAGAAAAAGTATAAGTTTATAGTCAGAAATACAAGTTACAAGTCGTTTTTGTAAGTGGTAGTCATTTCAGTCGAAAGAACGACGTCTTGATGACCATTTTGAAAAACATACTTCCACTTTGAGTTTAACCATGATTTTTGGATATAGTTTCATTTTCATAAGAAAAATCATTTTCCCAGAAGGACAAATTTTAAATCAAAGTTTATCATAGTTTTTAATTATCTAACCCAGAACAGCCCCCTGGTTTCACTACGACGGTGTATGTCCGGTTTTACGGTGTTCTTCGTGTTTCTAGGTTTTAAATCATTAAGTTAGCATATCATATAGATATAGAACATATGTTTAGTTGATTTTAAAAGTTAAGTTAGAAGGATTAACTTTGTTTGTGAACAAGTTTAGAATTAACTAAACTATGTTCTAGTGATTACAAGTTTAAATCTTCGAATAAGATAGTTATATATATATATGAATCGAATGATGTTATGAACATCATTACTACCTCAATTATAGTAGGTAAACCTACTGGAAGTGACAAGAAATGATCTAGCTTCAAAGGATCTTGGATGGCTAGAATCATGACACGAAAACAAGTTCAAGTAAGATTTTTACTCGAATTAAGATAGTTTATAGTTATAGAAATTGAATCAAAGTTTGAATATGAGTATTACCTTGAATTAGAATGATAACCTACTATAAGTAACAAAGGTTTCTTGATCTTAGATGATTACTTGGAATGGATTAGAAAGCTTGGAAATATACTTGCAAACTTGAAAGTATTCTTGATTTTATGAAACTAGAACTTATAGAATTTATGAAGAACACTTAGAACTTGAAGATAGAACTTGAGAGAGTTCAATTAGATGAAGAAAATTGAATAATGAAGGTGTTTGTATGTGTTTTAGGTCATGATATATGGATTAGATATAAAGGATATGTAAGTTCATTTTCTTGTATATAAGTCATGAATGATTAATAATATTTTTGTAATCTTGCTAAATAATTCATACTAGATTACAAAGAATGGTTCCCACATGTTTGATGACTCATTAAGGGCTGCTAAGAGCTAATCATTGAAGTGTATATACCAATAGTATGTACATCTAGGAGCTGTGTATTGTACGAGTACGAATACGGGTGCATACGAGTAGAATTGTTGATGAAAATGAATGAGAATGTAATTGTAAGCATTTTTGTTAGGTAGAAGTACTTTGATATGTGTCATGAAGTCTTTCAAAAGTGTAACAATACATCTTAATACATTACATGTATATACATTTTAACCGAGTCGTTAAGTCATCGTTAGTCGTTACATGTACATGTTGTTTCGGAACCTATAAGTTAACGATTTCGTTAAATGTAATTAATCCCATTGTTATTATATCTAATGAGATGTTAAATTATTACATTATTATGATAACATGATGTACTGATATATCTTAATATGATATATAAATATTAAGACGTTATTACAACGATAATCGTTACGTATAGATATCGTTTTGAATTTCTTAGGTTAGTAGTTTTGTTTTATGTATAAGATTCATTGTTAATATACATAATAAGATACTTACTTATCATTTCATCATGTTAAACATATATATATGTTCATATATATAATATCATGTCATATACAAGTTATAACGTTCGTGAATCATCGGAAAAACTAGGTGGTCAAATGTTAACACAAAATCCGTTTCAATTAATCAAGTCTTAACAAGTTTGATTGCTTAACATGTTGGAAAAATTTAATCATGTAAATATAGTTTTCATTTAATATATAATCATGGAAAAGTTCGGGTCACTACACATAATATTCGGAGCGTTACATTGCTTGACTAGCTTTTACTACTAACTACATAACTAATATTCTATTGATCACTAGAGAGCGACAATCAGAGAGATAACTACATTCCTAATCCCTGTACTTTTTTCTTTCTAGAATTTAGAGAGCGAAAGTAGAGAGACAACTAATCTCCTACTGATCAATAGAGAGCAACAATAGAGAGATGTTTTAGAGAGAGAAGTGAAGAAGGTGTGTGTTGAAATGGTGGATTGTGCCACCTATTTATAGGAAAGTTTGATGGCAAAATTGTAAATATCTTGAACTTCTGGTGTGACGCCCCGTACAAAACCATCATGTACGAATCGTCAACAACAGGTCCATTACATGGTATAATACTACATGCTGTTTTAAAACAAGTTTTGCATTCATGAAAAGATAATGTTTTACAAAAGATAACGTAACACAAAGGTCGTTACAAAGTCATTATTCAAAATAACATAAGTTGCGAATGCAAAATAAAAGTTCCACGATTGAGACATCTCTAAGTAATGCAGCGGAAGTCTAACACATCGAGTCTGTAACAGCAAGTCTAAAACACCAAGACAGCAAGTCTAACAGCGGAAGCAACAACGTCTAAGCACCTGAGAAATACACGCTTAAAAGGTCAACACGAATGTTGGTGAGCTATAGTTTGTATTCAGTAATGTAATGTAGACCACGAGATTTCGTATTCAAAACAGTATGAAAGTATATGCTTATCCGTGGGCACCCGGTAACTAACTTAACGTAATAATAGTACCCCCTAAAAGTACACTTGGCGAGTGCGTATGTCCTCGAAGTATCAAACACCCGTTAAATGCTAGCGTGACTAGCCCGAGTGGGGATGTCAAACCCTATGGATCCATATCTAATATTCGCGTTCCCCGGTTCAAAAACCAATGATTAAACGTTACCGTGCTAAGGGGAATGTTTATGCCATTATATAACCCACACATATATAAAGTTTAAGTACTCGTGTCTAGTATGTAAAACATAAAAAGCGCATGTATTCTCAGTCCCAAAAATAGTAAAGTAAAAAGGGAAGCTATAACTCACAGTGAATAAGCAGTAAAAGTCGGTATGAAAAGTATGCAGGTAGTAAGTCGGTCCGAAAGGTCGTCAACCTAAGTCAAAGGTCAATAAGTTAGTATATTGTCCCCAAAAGTTTAAAAGTGAATAAATTAAATCTTAAGCATCGTCTTCATCATCATTATCATCATACGTAAAAGATAAAGTAAGTTTTCAACAAGAATAGAGATCGAAATAAAAGGCTGACTTCGGACAGCTGCTACGACCTCTATACAAAACGAAAAGAAGTGTGGTTAGTGGCCAAGGCTCCGCATGTGAGTCCTATAACCTCTGTCCAATTTTCAGATCCTAACTCGATGTCGTTTGACCGTGGCGACGGTTTAAGCGCGAGTAGGTCAGAATTTTTAGCACGTCGTTATAACGGCATAGTGACTTTCGGAAGGCTATAAATCCTAAACCGTATATCGGATTTAGGCGAGAACTAAACGAAAAGTCATCTACTCGAAACGGACTATCTGAAAATAAATTTTCCAGAAGTCCTAGGAGTCTGATCAGACCCCGAAAAATAGCAAACAAGTGCTCTGGTGGATTTCTTGGTGCTTGATGCTCATCACGGTTCTCATCCTTGATGCGTGTAAGCTTCAAGTGTACAACTCTTTGATGTTTTAGAATCACTTTGACCAAGTTTTAACCATCAACACACAACTAAGAGTAAAAGCTAACATTCTACAAGTTTTGAACATCAAGGTTGCCTCTTTATTGCATAAACCCAATAAAGCTTAAACTTTTGTCCTTTTTACACAAGTTTATGCATCTTCATCATATGAGATGATGAAGACTTGATCTTTATCATCACAACAATCACAAAAAGGTTCCAAGTAAGTGAGATCTACAATGATAACTTAGATCTCAAGTATTAAGAAAACCCTAAGCTAGAAAGCTTGGATCTTTGCAAGATTAATGAGACCATAAGCTAGAAAGCTAAAATCTAATGAAAGAAATGAGACCATAAGCTAAAAAGATAAGATCTTTAACAAAATAATAAAACCCTAAGCTAGAAAGCTTGGATCTTTAATGTTCTTGAAGATCCTTAAAGCAAAATGCTAGATCTTCAAGTTACATGAAGATCATAAACACAAGTTTTGATCTTTTTAACAAAATAAAGGGATCATAAGCTAGAAAACCTAGATCCAACAAAGTAATGAAGATTCAAAGCTAGAAAGCTTGAATCTTTCATGTTCTTGAAGGATTCAAACCAAAGTTTGAATCTACAAGATATAACAAGATCAAGAAGCTAAAAAGCTTGATCCTTGCATGATGATGATGATGATGTCGAAAATGAGAAGAGAAAGAAGAGAAGAAGAAAATTTAAAACTTACACTTTTAGAGTGAGAAAGACTAGAGAGAGAATTAGAGAGTAAGTGTGTGTAAAATGTGAATGAGATTAAGTGTGAAATGGGTGAGATTTGCTTGGTATTTATAGAGTGGTGAGGTGGTGGTGGCCGTAGGTATGAGGGGACAAGGGGGGACGACTTTTGCTTTTTGGTTAATGGTGGTCTAAAGTTGGTGCTTATGTTGGGATCCCATACAACAATTGTGATTATGGTTAACAAAAATGCTAGTATGTAACCGATGATAAATGGGTATTTGTCTTACATTTATATGGGTCATAAACTTATTAAAATTGGGCTAATTAAATAGTCCATTAGCTAGAGTAGGGTAGGCTAAAGTTCAACAAGGTAGAAAGTCCAACAAGACTAACTAGTGAGCATAAGTAAATTAGTAAGCGTAATTAAGCAACCAAAAGCCCAAGTAATTGTTATTAGGAAATAAAAATTAGTATTACATAGTCGTATTATTCCAATTACGAAAAAAGTTAAACGTGTACCAAAACACATAGCTCGTTCTCAACGTCAAGTGACACTAACGGTCATAAAAGCATTCGAGGATTAAGTTAAGTAACTAAGTACTTAATGGCACGTAGTATGGTTTTAATGAAAGTAATTAACATGAAATAAGATCTCATAATATAAGCCAACACAGTACGCACAAATACGCAGTTTCGCAGAAAGTAACAAGTACAAAAGTAAGTCGAAAAAGTCAGGTCGTTACATTACCCACCTATTAATGGAAATTTCGTCCCGAAATTTTAAGCTGAGGTAGACGGTAGAGTTGTGAAGAGGTGAGGATACTTCTGTATCATCTGATCCTCTCGTTCCCAAGTAAACTCGGGTCCTCGTTTAGCATTCCAACGAACTCGGACGATTGAAATCTTGTTGCGTTTCAAGGTTTTGACCTCACGGTCCATAATTTCAACGGGTTCTTCCACGAAGTGGAGTTTGTCATCAATCGTAAGCTCCTCAAGTGGTATTGATAATGCTAAAAACGAACATATATTTCATAGCATTATCCTTCAAGAAAGACAAGATTTTAGTTGTAATTGTTCTATTTACAAGTGATATTCGTTTAAATAATAAAAGGTGAAGACAAAAGACAGAATCGACGATTTGAAGACGCAAATGACCAAAAAGCTTAAATATACAAGATACAATCCAAGTGGTTCAATTTATTGATGAGAAACGTCTAAAGATTACAAGAGTACAAGCTGCAAAACGCAAAGTACAAGATATCTAAGCGTACAAAAAGGCGTTCGAAAATCCGAAACCGAGACATGAACCAACTATCAACGTATGACTCAATGGAGCTAAAATTACAAGTCAACTATGCACAAGAATATAATATAATATATAATTAATTATATATAATATTATATATTATATTTATCAGCAGCCCACGTTTAATTCACCTGGATGAGCTGGATACAAGAGCTCCGCGATCGCGGAGATATAAGGGAGAAAACCATCGCGATGGCGGAGTAAACCAGGACACAATTGACCTATAAAAGCTCGAGCATTCGACCGATTTCTTTACCCCTTTTTATTTCTTTCCATCTATGAAATATATATATATATTTATAATTATAATTTTAATTTAATTTTAATAATAATAAGGTTATAGTAGCGAATGTTTTAAGTTTTGTAAGTCGAAACTCTGTCCGTGTAACACTACGCGATTAATACTCATTGTAAGTTATGTTCAACCTTTTTAAATTAATGTCTAGTAGCTAAGTTATTATTATGTTTATTTAAGCCGAAGTAATCATGATGTTGGACTAAATATTAAAGACTGGGTTATTGGGCTTTGGACCATAATTGGGGTTTGGACAAAAGACCGACACTTGTGGAAATTAGACTATGGGCTATTAATGGGCTTTATATTTAATTAACTAAATGATATCTTGTTAATTTAATATAGAGATTACAACTTGACGTATTTATATATAACCACATACGCTTGACTGGGTACAGTGGGCGGGATATCTATAAATACTAATAATTGTTCATTTGACCGGACACGGGGATGGATTAATAGTCACTGGACTCATTAAAATAGGGGTGGATTACATTCAAGGGTAATTGGTGTAATTGTTAACAAAGTATTAAAACTTTGGATTACACGCAGTCGATAACCTGGTGTATTCATTAAACAAAGTATTAAGACCTTGTTACAGTTTAAGTCCCCAATTAGTTGGAATATTTGACTTCGGGTATAAGGTTAATTTGGCGAAGACTCTCACACTTTATAATTATGACCGATGGACTATTATGGACAAAACCAGATGGACATATCGAATAATCCAAGATAAAGGACAATTAACCCATGGTAATAAATTAAAATCAACACGTCAAATATCATGATTACGGAGGTTTAAATAAGCATAATTCCTTTAATTTATATCTCATCGTACTTTTATTTTCCGTCATTTTATTTATAGTACTTTAAATTATCGTACTTTTATTTTATCGCATTTTTATTTAACGTCATTTACTTTACGCTTTAAATTAAGTTATATTTATATTTTGCTTTAGGACTTAAAATCAACAAACCGGTCATTAAACGGTAAAACCCCCCTTTTATAATAATAATAATACTACTACTTATATATATATATATATATATATATATATATATATATATATATATATATATATATATATATACACAAATATAGTTGTAAAATAAATATAGCGTTAAACTCAGCTAGCTCCCTGTGGAACGAACCGGACTTACTAAAAACTACACTACTCTACGATTAGGTACACTGCCTATAAGTGTTGTAGCAAGGTTTAAGTATATCCCATTCTATAAATAAATAAATAACTTGTGTAAAATTATATCGTATTTAATATTATTTCGTAGTAAAATATAATCTATTTCGTACTACACCTCGCACACATCAAGTATTTTTGGCGCCGCTACCGGGGATGAACGCCGAAGCGAAACGCTATATATATAAAAAAGATTTTTATTAAGTTTTAATCTATTTTTGTAAAAATATATTTTTATATAAGTTTTAAATATATAAAATAGAAAAATAAATATAAATATATATATATATATATATATATATATATATATATATATATATATATATATATATATATATATATATATATATATATATATATATATATATATATATATATATATATATATATATATATATATAAGTTATAAATAATTAGTTTATAAAATTATTTCTAATTTAAAGTGTTTAAAATTTAAGTTTTAGTTAAATTATATAACAGTTTCTATAAATTAAAATTTTTTTATAAATTTCTAACTGGACTAAAATAAAATTCGAAGCCCAAAATAATATTTAAATTAAGTTGGGCCGTACTGTTTTAGCCCAACACTCGAGTCCAGTATTGTTGACTTCCGTGATCGCGGAGAAGAACAAGCAAACATCTACGCGATCGCGTAGCCTGTTCTGTCAGGAAACATAGTACCCATTAATTACAGAATTAGGGTTTAATTAATAATTATTATTATTATTTACCCTAATTAGGGTTTTTAATTAATAATTAGTTTTTAAGTTTAGTCTTAATATATAATTTATATTTTTTTCTGTCTAAATATTATTATTAATTATATAAATTAATATTTTTATATAACAATAATATAAAAAATAATATTTTTACATAAAATTTTATTTTAAAATTTTTATATAATTTGCATCTTTTTATTATTGTGTACGTAATTTTTAATATTATCATTCGTAATATTAGTTTCGTAATTTCATTTTACCTTAGTTTAAGTTTAGTTTTTAAGTTTTTGTCGTACAATCCCTTAAGTGCTTTTTCTTTAGATTAAGATTTAGGCGCTTTAAAATTTTGCGACGCAGTTTATAGATTTTAGTGCTTTTTAAGTAATTGCCGTTTTCTGTTTAGAATTCCTTTTAAGCTTTAATAAATTTAGACGCAAGTTTTAATTTTTAGTTTTTAGGCTTTTAAGTTTCGACGATTTACTTTCTTTTTATTATTTTTCCACCTTTCTTTTCTACACTCTAGTTTTTAGGACATAAAATTTTCTTTATTTTTTCGACGAAAAATTATTTTAAGCGGTTAAATTGGTAGACATCCAAAATTTTCTAGTTCGTAGTAATAGTTGGATTTGTTAGTGGCGAGTTGTGAGCTTCCGATTTAAAGGGTCCTGGCTACCTGCTGCATCTATTAGCTATTCGAAACGTGGGCAAAATTAGAAAAGTCTATTAATTTGATAGCTTGTATAATTTTTATCTTTTATAACTAATAGGATATTCAGTGAATGCACCGAGCAAAACGTTCACCACCTTTCATACGTTCACCACCTGTAACTCGATCAAGACATCTAGCCAACATTGTCGCCGTTGATTTTTCTTTAGAATTGTCATCTAGTCGACCAAGTACTCCAATTTAAATTTCCTATAATCCATTTTTTTAACCCGACCTCACAATTGAGAATCCGGAGGATATTCAGGGACAATTCAGAGATCCTGAACCACTAATCATTCCTCCTGAACCACAAATCACTCATCCAGAGATTGTCGAGGAAGAAACCATTAAGTTAGAATCCTCTAGTGATTCAGATTCAACAAATTCAATCATGAAAAATCTGGAACCTTTAAGTATGGAAGACCGAATGAGAGCTAAACGCACTGGCCAAGGTCATGCAATTACTCAACCAGATATTAATGCACTAGATTATGAAATCAAAGGACAAATCCTACACATGGTAACTAATCAATGCCAATTTAGTGGTGCGCCGAAGGAAGATCCAAACGAACATCTTCGTACCTTTAATAGGATATGTACTCTATTTAAAATTCGAGAAGTGGAGGATGAACAGATCTATCTCATGTTATTTCCCTGGACTTTAAAGGGAGAAGCCAAAGATTGGTTATAATTGTTACCTGAAGGGGCGATTGATACATGGGATGTCTTAGTTGAAAATTTTCTTAAACAATTCTTTCCGGCATCTAAAGTCGTGAGACTCCAAGGAGAAATTGTTACGTTCACACAAAAGGAAAATGAAACTCTATATGAGGCATGGACAAGATTTGGAAAATTGTTGAGAGGATGTCCTCAACATGGTTTAGACACTTATCAAATAGTACAAATATTCTACCAAGGATGTGACATTACTACACGAAAAGACATCGATATAGCAGCTGGTGGTTCCATTATGAAGAAAACCGCAACTGAAGCTTACAAAATTATTGATAACACTACTTCCCACTCACATGAGTGGCACCAAGAAAAAGACATCGTTAGATCATCTAAAGCGGCTAGAGTCGATTCTAGCCATGACTTTGATTCCATTTCTGCAAAGATAGATGCCTTCGAGAGACGAATGGAAAAGATGACTAAAGATATTCACGCAATACGAATTAGTTGTGAACAGTGTGGAGGACCACATTTGACAAAAGATTATCTCAGTATTGAACAAACAATGGAACAAAGAGAAAATGTTTCATACATGAACCAAAAGCCTGGAAATAATTATCAAAATAATTATCAACCGCCAAGACCAAACTACAATCAAAATTAGAATTATAATCGAAATGTTCCATACAACAACCAACAAGGTCCTAGCAATCAACAAGTATCTAATAATACTTACAATCAGCAAAGACCTATTTTTCCAATTAAACCACCACAAACCGATGATAAAAAACCAAATTTAGAAGATATGATGTCGAATCTAGTTGAATCTCAAACGCAATTTTTCACATCTTAGAAACAAACGAATGAACAAAATGCTCAAGCATTTAGAAATCAACAAGCTTCAATTCAAAATCTGGAACAAGAAGTAAGCAACCTAGCAAGGTTGATAGGTGAAAGAAAACCGGGGAGTCTACCTAGCGATACAAATACTAACCCCCGGAATGAAACAGCTAAAGCCATTACCACAAGAAGTGGTATTACACTTAAACCACCTGAAATGCCTGAAATTTTGATGACGCTATTCCTACTACACAGGCACCACAGCCTGAGCAAGAGAAAGAATCAGAACCGGTAGTTGAAAAGGTTAATGAAGATAACACAGTTAAGGCAAAACCTTATGTTAAACCATACCAACCTCCGCTTTCTTACCCAAGTAAAATGAGGAAAGAAAGACTTGAAGCCGAGCAATCCAAATTCTTGGATATGTTTAAACAAGTAAATGTCAATCTTTCTTTCATTGATGTGATTTCAGGAATGCCAAGATATGCTAAATTCTTGAAAGATCTAATCACAAATAGAAAGAAAATGGAAGAACTCTCGGCTGTTACAATGAATGCTAATTGTTCTACAGTACTGTAGAATAAGATACTAGAAAAATTATCAGATCCAGGAAGTTTCACAATTCCATGTTTTATGGGTAGTCTTAGTTCAATAGAAGCATTGACAGACTTAGGTGCTAGTATAGATTTAATGTCATATTCATTATACGCTAAACTAGACCTCGGAGAATTGAAACCAACACGAATAAGTATACAACTAGCAGATCGATCAGTAAAATATCCTAGAGGGATAATGGAAAACATGCTAGTTAAAGTTGGTACTTTAGTATTTCCGGTAGATTTTGTTATTCTGGACATGGAAGAAGATTCTCGAGTTCCTCTCATATTAGGAAAACCATTCTTAAACACGGCTAAAGCAATAATAGACGTGTTTGGTAAGAAATTGACCCTAAGTATAGAGGACGAGTGTGATGACCCGGAAATTTCTGACCAAATTTAAACTTAATCTTTGTATGATTAACATTTCCGACACGATAAGCAAAGTCTGTAAAACTGAATCTCAAAATTTTTGAACTACTTTTATATATTTAAATACCCTTCGGTTGTTTTCGACGATTCGTGAACAATTATATGTAAATAGATACATATATACTATAACTTGAAAATGTAACGATGTATTAATTATTTGATACCGTACATTAAACTTATTGGTTTAAATATCTATTTGAATATATATGATAAGTTGAAATATTTATTATTAAAATTAATTATAAATAACTTCCAATGTGTATTTAAAAACTGATTTATGTATATTAAAAAGATATATACATATATATAATTTCAAGTTATTTAGTAAACGATAGTAACATTCATTTATTGATTCGATTGATATTTAGATAAGTTAACTAAAGCGTTTAAGATGAACCAGTAAAACACTAATTTGCTACAGTATTTTCAAATTGCTACAGTACCCAAAATTCTACATTGTCTTCGATATACATACAGATATTTTCATAAAGACTGTAACAAAAATTCTTTGTACAAAGTATTAATTGTGAAATTTTTTTTTACGGGTAGGTAGTACCCGGGAAATATTTAAGTTTGCAATTAATATGTTGCACTGTACATTCTTCAACTTTGATTCAAAAATTATTAACAATACGCACAATGATATACAATCATTTTTATACAAATTCAATTACATATTCTGATATTGACGGATCAGAATCCAAGTCAAGATTTAACAAGTGACATCATTCTTAGATCTTTACATCTTTCAAAGCTATACTTTGACTTCAAAACTATGCAAGATCCTTTAGCATTGTTTTTAACAAAAATAACCTTGCAATTCCTTTTCAAAGTATCCAGTTGTAACACCCTAGGCAAATCCCACATCACCCACGAACATGAGTGATCATGGGATTATAAGGTAATACTCACGCTTAAATGACACAACGCGTTTTGGGATCACATGCTAAGTAGAAGTGCGAGTACGTTGTGGTTAAGCGTGCTCGGACTAGAGCACTACCAGGATGGGTGACCTCCTGGGAAAGTGCTTCTCGTGTATGGTCGCCAAGAAAAAGCCGTGCGCCTGCGGGCAAAGCGGACAATATTGTGGTCATGTTAAGCTGGGGTGTTACAGAATGGTATCAGAGCCACTCATGTGCCGTTGGGGGTGGTGGGGCAAACCTCATCGAGGATGATGAGTCCCTAGGGGGGGTGAATGTAACACCCTAGGCAAATCCCACATCGCCCACGAACATGAGTGATCATGGGATTATAAGGTAATACTCACGCTTAAATGACACAACGCGTTTTGGGATCACATCCTAAGTAGAAGTGTGAGTACGTTGTGGTTAAGCGTGCTCGGGCGAGAGCACTACCAGGATGGGTGACCTCCTGGGAAAGTGCTTCTCGTGTGTGGTCGCCAAGAAAAAGCCGTGCGCCTGCGGGCAAAGCGGACAATATTGTGGTCATGTTAAGCTGGGGTGTTACACCAGTATTATCAACCATTCAACCAGTCAACAACGACCTTTCAGACTTGTAATTTTGGCATATACGTTTTTGTTACTGGGGAACCTTTCATGTTGCACCACATTAACAGTAAAGGTACCAGCAAATTCATTAATCTGTGACGTAAAGTCTCTCTGAAAAACCATTATAATTGTTCGTTGAAACCCTATCATGTACTCATCCACATCTTGTAACGGTAATTGCCATTATAACTTCCGAGAATTAACAATCAGTATTTTGAATCTCGCAGCATTTTCTACGACAACAGTTATATATAGATAACATCGATCTTCTAGACTTACAGATTTCGAATGTGAAGTTTTTGAAAAACACCTTAAACTATGAACTAGTTCTCGAAATCTTGAAAAAATGCTGATGAAGCAGCAAAAACTGTAAACGACCTTAACAGTAAAAAGTTTGATGATAAAGGATAGTGTGCTGGCAAAGCTCAGAAAAAGAGAAAGTTTAGAACTGGAAAACGGATTGAGCAAAGTATGAAAGAGGCTGTGGATAAATCACAAGGACGAAATCTGCCTTCAAAGAATCCAAATGATTCAGTATCTGCTGAAGCCATTAACGAATACCTTGCTTCCGAATCTAAACCCTTGCGGACAATATTCTTCATCATCCTCTGATATTAGAAATTCTAAGATATCATCGTATCTTTCATTATAAATATCCTCCATATTTCTGGAGATAATTTCATAATCATTCGTATCGAAAATCAATTTTCTCCTTGCGATATCTGTGTTACATCATAAAAGAAACTATTTTAGTTTCTAAATTCTGAAACTTTCAAGTTTAAAATATGAATATTTTGGAAGTGGTGTTGGGAGCTGAAGCATGATTTAGTATAATATAATGACACTTGATCAACGTGATTATATTACAGTAAGTCATGCTGAGTTTCTAATGGAACGTGATAAAGGTTCTCAGATCATACCCTCATCATAAATCATGTTACATAACTTTTTCATTTTATATAATCTCTAAATATATCAAGAAAATATATTTCTTGATGATTCGGTCTTTTCCAGGTATTCTGGTAATTTGACAAGTCAGATTGTGCCATTACCGTTTCTTTCTTAGAACATTAATTATGTTCATTTCGAAATTATACCTACGAATTCTGGACCATTATTCGCTTGACTTGAAGTCGGGAAGGAAAAACAAAAGCATGGAACTCCTAAATATAAGGAAAAATATAAAGCCTGACAACAACACATATATTACAAACCGTTTATATCAATGCGTATAGCAATATAAAGACACGGGAGAATGAAAAACACTATAACCCTAAGGTAATGGTAGAAGAAAGTAATTTCCTCTGGTGGTAGATGAAAAAGAAGAATGAAAGATATGAAAGTTAGGAGAATATCAAGAATCAGAACTGGATGAAGCATTTCACAATCTTTTGAAAGTATGAAATGAGGAAGAAGATATAGGAGTAGTGAAAATAATGAAACGGAAGAGGTCAATTTATAGCAAAATATCGGACGCAACAATAGAGGCAGATTACGCATTTAATCAAAAAAAATCCTAATTTCCGCAAATTCCGAAAAATCAAATCTTTTTTAAATTATGAAGATTTTCTATTCCTTAAATTCCGAAAATCAATCGTTACTACATCAAGAGATAAGACGAATCTCTATTCTCCATTTCACTCTATTACGATAACTTCTCACATACGATTCGAGTAATCGGATTGTTTTATCCGTATTATTCAATGGTGATAAAATTCTATTTACCAACTCATATTCGTCATTAAAATATTTTTATTGTTAGCCATGACGACCTCACTCAAATTTCGGGACGAAATTTCTTTAACGGGTAGGTACTGTGATGACCCGGAAATTTCTGACCAAATTTAAACTTAATCTTTGTATGATTAACATTTCCGACACGATAAGCAAAGTCTGTAAAACTGAATCTCAAAATTTTTGAACTACTTTTATATATTTAAATACCATTCGGTTGTTTTCGACGATTCGTGAACAATTATATGTAAATAGATACATATATACTATAACTTGAAAATATAACGATGTATTAATTATTTGATACCGTACATTAAACTTATTGGTTTAAATATCTATTTGAATATATATGATAAGTTGAAATATTTATTATTAAAATTAATTATAAATAACTTCCAATGTGTATTTAAAAACTGATTTATGTATATTAAAAAGATATATACTGATGTGTGAAATCTAGTATATAAATTTATCACTGGAAATATGCCTGGTTTAAAGATTACTACACACTAACGGGCAGTGTACCCGATCGTGCAATAGTATAAAAATGGTAATTCCAAGATCGTTCCAAGGACAGTATTAACGTGAGAATTAAGTTTGTAAATAAAAGTAAACTAAGTTAAACTATGAAAATCGAAAGTACGAGATAGTTTGTTTTGCGGCTATTTAACGATTAGCCAAATCAAGATAGCTTTGAAAATAAAAGACAATATTTTTGGTTTTTAAGTTTAAATAAAGGAAATGCAGACTCGACAGAAAAATAAAGATATTTGAATTCAATGGATAAAAGAATGTTCGCCTAGATATCCTATTCGCAGTGTTGGATGATTTGTTATTAAGCACTAGTTCTATTAATCAATGCACGCAATTACAGAGTCGGTTTACCCAGAGTTCTCTTTTAGCAAACACATCAAACTAGGACTTATTGGCTTAGGGTTCCCTTTCACCAAAAACCTTCATTCATTTGTGACTTAGTAACTAGCTAATTATAAGATTAAGATTCAATTGGTTACGCGTTCGCTCCACACAATTCACCCCTATTTCGGTTAATTACATTACACAGTTTACCCCCTTGGTCCAGTAAGCACCCAATCGGTTAAGACAAATCAATTGGAAACTAGATCACTAAATTGAAACAGGGTTCCCTTTGTTCAAACAAGTTTCACTAATCAACCTAGTAACAATAATTAACACCCACAAGAATGGTTCTTTAATCAAAACTCATAATTAATCATGCATCAATCAATAAAACATTAAAGTGTCATCCAAACACTTGCAAATATTCAATCTAGACAAACATTAAAGGTTTTAGCCTACAATCATGGCTGAAATCAAAATAGCAATCAAAAACATAGAATAATTCATTATTGATAACAAACGAATAAAACTAATTAAAGATTGAATCCTGAAGAACACACGAATCAAGACTTGATTCCGGAATGATTAGTACCTTAGAATGACCTTGAAGATCTCCAAAAATCACCTAGGTTCGTCAAAAAGTGGCTGGAATTCGTCTCAATTCGATTATATTTAATTAGGGTTAAATTCGGGCTTAAATACTTGCAAAAATCTGCTGAACCGCCAGACCTGTCGCGCCGCGGCCTTAATTGTCGCGCCGCGACAATACAAAGGAAATTCTGGCCTTGTAAACTCTCTTTCTGATCTGGAATATAGTGCAATGTCGCGCCGCGGAGGGCTTTGTCGCGCCGCGACATATAGCTGAAACAGAAAACTTCGACATTTTGCACACTTTCTTCACTTGAATCATCTAATAACCCAAAATACCTGATAATTACTGAACATATTCATCCTCGGTGCGCCATTATCAATAACATACTAACAAAATGCCTCATAAACATCGTAAATCACCACTTTTCAATAATTGCCTCTTCAAACTCACTTCTTCTCAAAATTACCAAGATAACCGCCAAATCGTATCCAAATGGACCAAAATGTAACCGATATCGCCAATGAAAATGTGTATAAAGTACGCGATATCAAACCACCCCACACTAGAGTTTTGCTTGTCCTCAAGCAATTAAACTCGAAAATTATCTTCTACAATACGATAACGTCTTCAATATGAATGTAGAACCAATGAATCAAGAAACCAACAAGCATCTAGCGTGGGCACGATTTGGCAAAAATAACAACCATGGTTCCCACTTGCATTCCCCCGATGTAACTTCCCAAACCGCAATCAAAATGAATCATTATAATAACCAAAAGTAATCTCGATAATGTACCATAATGATGAATCAGAGAACCTCGAATCATAAGTCTTCAATAGCATCGGGAATCAAGTGGGAACCTAGCACCAAGGAATAAGCAATCGAACACATGTGCCAAGAGAACGTACGGGCTACCCCGCAATTGGTCAAGCCAAGCCTCCCACAGTACCTAACATCGCGAGATGTCAGTAGAAAATAATGTGCTTAGGAGGATACACATTACGTCCGGATATCATCGACGGTTATGAGGTAACCATCTAATCCGTTATGTCAACCATAAAGATTGAGGTTCATCAGGCTTAAAAGCTGATATCTTACCTTTCCGGAGGTTATCCACTGGGAATCTGATCAATCACTGACATTTTGTGTATCATGGTGTGCTTCCCATTAAGCTAGCAAATCTCCCTCATTGAGATAAGCTTCGACTACCAGTTTCCCTGTTTGATGTTGAGGCCTGGTAGATTTCCAGTCGATTTTAGCAATGACTTTTCAAGACTTTTCGTCACCCTACAACTGGTCTGGACTACAACTTCTGAAATAACTCAGCAAGTGTGTCGTTCGGGAGACTTGACTCCCTTTAGGATGGAATAGATACATCCTGTGTGGTCATAAAAGGTGGTCGAGCGCATACATTGTCCTTGTTAGGAGAAACAATGAAGACCGCCCTAAAAAGTTTTCGATCTAGCGTGTGGCCCGGCTTCGACCACACGATCCAATCACCGTTCATACGGTTGACACCCGTTTTTGTACAAGTGACCTACGTATGAACTGTCTGTTCATGTAGGATTTCACATTCAAAATAATGAACGTGTTTCCTCTAAAGTACCTCATCGTGAAATGATGGGTAATGAAATGGTACGCCTTTAGAGGAAAACGTACCAAGTAGGACTATCGGAAGACTTTACTTCCTTATGAGTGGATTTGAGTCACTCGGAAGTGCCAATCTGTTTCAATTGACACCGGTTTTAAAATTCCCGAAAACCTTCGGGTTCCATAGCTTTTGGCTATGGGTTGTGTTGTCTAAGCAAACACAAGCACGTAGCTATTGCTCCTAAAAAGGACAGCACTGGTGAAGCTCAAGGCTCCTCTTCCCACAGTATCACATCATTAAATGATGTAATAATAAAATGATATAGTTTCGGAAGTATGCTATACCAAGTAACCAAAAGTTTTTGATCTGGCACGTGATTCGGTCACAATCACGCTATGCAATCACCGCTCTCTCACGGTTTACACCCGTTTTGGGACAGGTGACCTACTATTTAGTTCCCCGAACTAGTAGGATTTCATGTTCAAAGGTAATGAACATGTGGAACAACTTTGGCTTCTTTAAACATAATGAAATAAATACCAAGCCATACCTTAAACAAAGGTTTTGGTCGAATTTTTAACTACATTTTATATATTTTTTTTTTTCTTTTTTAACTAACTAATTTTTTTCATTTTTTTTTTATTTTTCCCTAAATTTTTCAAAAAAATTTTTTTACGACCAAAACCCCGTGAAACGTTAAGTCTTTTAAATGTCAAAACCAAAATAATGATGATTCTATTAATAACCAACCCGAGAGATTTTACATCCCCTACCCCACACTTGAGATTAAGTAATGTCCCCATCACTTGAGATCAAAAATGGATTAAAATCAAAAGCGTAAGAAAAATAAAAACTTATCGAGCTTAACCACAGATCGTGGAATGACAGTGACAGATGGCGCTGAACTGACTGCCAGCATAAGAACATCGTCCATTCCCGATTCTCACACAAATATCATCACTCAAGTAGTTTTGCTGAACTTAATGCCAGACTTGAAAAACCGTTTCATCAACAACCTATTAAAAAGAAAAGCAAGCAAACTACATAAATGGGCAAGGTGGTACCACCCGGTACCGAAACGCCTTGCCCCGAATAAGTCTCAAGTACATCATACGAAAAATAAAAATATCAAGTACAACCAAATCGAAAAGAAAATAGTCTTAAACCAATACAACAAGATCAACGGGCACGCAGGCCCTCATCACTGAAACCCGTCATACGGCCAGCTGCCGTACGGGTACTGCTGCTCATATCTGCGCTGGGCATCCTGAAATCTCTCCCTCTCATCATAAATCGGGGCCTCAACTCGAGGCCTAACCTCACTCCGATAGTATACTGGTTGCTGAGCGATGGTACCAAAATAATTCTCTGGATCGTGGTAATAGAGGCGATCGTTGTGGCGTTGCCAGTCATTACCGTATGCAATCCACTGCTGATCATGGTTTATCTCATTTAACCTTTCCTCCTGCCTAGAATTACTCATCTCTATTCTCTGTTGGCTCGCCCACATTCTGTTATCATGTTCCCGCTGATCACTCCGGAAATCACTAAACCCACTCGACATACCAACCTGTATATTACCCACTGATGAAACCAAACCATCCCAAATTTCTTGGGAAATTCCCCATTGCTGCTCACCCCCAGCTTGCACATTTGGAGCAACCGGCTCCGGCTCATTTACACCCTGATTAGCACCCCCAACCTCGGGTGCTTGTGGCTCAACAAACGGCACCACAACATCTCGACTCTCATTCCACATAACGAAATTCGCATTAAAATAAAACCTTAGATTAAAAGGTTTCATAATCTGCAGCTGATCAGTCAATCTGGTACACCTGCTGAAATCTATATTGAAAAACTTTGCAATTCGCGTAACATAATGGCCACCAAGAATTGGCCGTGTGGCTCGAATCTCTCGTGAATGATTTGACAAATATGTGCCAATAAGATTGCACAAATCCACATGTGCACCTCGCGTATACCTAAACAAAATCCATAGCTCGGTGGAATTTACTTTATCATTCCCATTCCGTCGGGCACAAAAAGTACTTGATAAAAGCTTTTGAAACAACCGTAAGTCTTTTCGTTGAATATCAGAGCCCTTGGATTCATTTGACACAAAAGGCACCAAACCCGATATTTCCTCCCAAAAATCACGCTCAAGATAGCCTTCCTGATTACCAATAAACTCTGTCTCCTGTAAATACCGTTTCAAAAGATTATCGGTCCACCCTTCAAACAAATTCAACGCTCGCGCTAAATCGAATCGACTCATCGCTCTTCTCTCGCCCCCCAATCGAAAAGTTAAGAACCCTTTATCTTCCCCATTTCGTCTAGTACGAAAGCTAAGAGAGGAGAAAAATTCAACAATTAATTCCCTATAAAGATCCTCTCTTAGGGACATAGCGCGTTCCCATGCATCTAGTTCGAACCCACAATAAGACAACGACAACATGGAAGCAATCTCCTCTTTAACCTCATCAGATGCTCTGTCTAACTCATCCCAGCTGAAGAACCAAGTAGCTTGGATGTTTCGAACCGAAATAAATGCATAGTATTGAGGAAATTCTTCCTGAACTGTTTCCAACCACACTTCCGGGTCGGTTCGTCGTTCTTCCTCCATACGGGCCTGAGCCGTGGAGGATGATGGTGCACTAGCTCTGCTTCTCTGCACAAATTAAACAAAAACAAATCCAAACACAAACATTGAAGAGTTAGCGTTAAGCGAAATCAACATGTTCCACATACTTGCATCAATTGTCATCAAACTCGTTTCAACTTCAATTAAACATTTAAACAATAGCAAGTATCCAAAACATATGTTTGTGTTTCATGTATCACATTCAAACTAATTCCAAAACTCTTATAGCATAAATGTGTTTCTTTAAACAACTAACTTTAAACTTCATATAACAAACTTCATCATATCAACCATCCAATTACATCAAGATTAAACAACTCCACATTCAAATAGTCATCTCATTAATCACAAAAACTCAACAAACTTAACCAATTCCAAATTCTCACATGAAACCCGCCCAAATTACCCCACACTATCTTAAAACATACCATCATTAACAATCAACACCCTTTCAAACAAAATTCCCAAATATTTAACATGAAATTCGAATTTAATCACTACCATAATTTCAAGAATCAATATCATGCATAATCAACACAATAAATCATGAAGAAACACAATAATATCAAATTCCTCAACAATTAATTCATATTAAAGCATAAAAGATTCAATTAAACATAACCCCTTAAATTTTCAAACATGAACCCTAAAATTAACAAGATTAATCAAGATTAATGAAAGAAAAAGCAAGAGATTAGTTAAAATCGGACCTTAACCGGCATGATGTAGCAATTAATTGAAGAAATTAAGAAGTGATTTGGGTAATTGAATTTAGGGTTTGAAAAGCCTTAGGTGTTCTTGAGATAAGTGTGTGATAATATGTGGTGTAAAACTGATGCATATACCCTAAAAAGGGTCAAATTCGCGACGGGTCATGTAATTATTCGGGTTGGCCCATTTAACTTTAAACAAAACCGGGGGTTCAGTATCTGGTCGCGTGATTCGTCGCGCCGCGATGTTAACTGCCGCGCCGCGGCAGTACACTACCCCTGATGGTTAATTCTTTTGAGAAACGTGAATCCCCAAACCAATGATGCCTCGCGCCGCGACCAAAATTGCCGCGACGCGGTAATACACATATTTAAATATCATCTTTAAGTCCCTTTCTGTTTCCAACCTACGCACTTCTCCGCGCCGCGAAGGCCGTTGCCGCGACGCGGCAATACAAAGGGAACAGCCACTTCGTTTTTTTACTTAATTAACAACCATTAATTAACCTTAAACCTCAAAACCAACTAGCAATCAGTAAAAACCAATCATTTAGCATTTTAGACTCAGCGAACCCGTGATCTTAGCAAATTATACAAACTATACAACAATGTGAACCTTATTTAACGAGTCGTTCACGCGACTCGTCCCCAACTTCAAGTGGCGTTGGGATCGGGTTCAACGCGAACCTCATCATTAATCTCCAACGGACCCTCAAAATACTTCTTCACGCGATGTCCGTTAACCTTAAAGGTGATACCATTTGCATTTATTAACTCAATCGTACCTTATGGGTACACCTTAACAACCTCAAATGGTCCCGTCCACCGGGACTTAAGTTTTCCCGGTAAAAGTTTTAATCTAGAGTTAAACAAAAGCACTCGGTCGCCTTCGTTAAACTCTTTCGGACCCTTCAACTTCTTATCATGCCATTGCTTGGTCTTTTCTTTATAGATCAACGAATTCTCATACGCATCAAGGCGTAATTCACCAAGCTCGTTCAATTGCCCCGCCCTTAGGCGTCCGGCTTCCTTCAAGTCTAAATTGCACTTTTGAAGTGCCCACATAGCTTTATGCTCAATCTCCAACGGGAGATGGCACGCTTTCCCATAAACCAACCGATAAGGAGTGGTACCAAGTGGCGTTTTGAAGGCGGTTCTAAACGCCCACAAAGCTTCATCGAGCTTATTTGCCCACTCCTTCGGATTCGAACCCACAGTTTTCTCAAGAATACTTTTAAGAGCTCGATTGGTATTCTCAACTTGTCCGCTCGTTTGGGGATGGTATGAAGTAGAAACTTTATGGACAACTCCATATCGCTTCAATACCTTCTCCATTTGAGCGTTACAAAAATGAGTACCCCTATCACTAATTAAAGCTTTAGGAGTTCCAAATCGAGAGAATAAACGCTTAAGGAACGAAATCACAACTCGTGCATCATTTGTGGGTAAAGCTTGCGCTTCGGCCCATTTAGACACGTAGTCGATGGCAACGAGTATGTAACTATAATTCTGAGATTTCGGAAATGGCCCCATAAAGTCAATTCCCCAAACGTCAAATACTTCGCAAACTTGGATGCTTTGTTGAGGCATCTCATCACGTTTGGTGACTTTACCGGCCCTTTGGCACGAATCACATGACTTACAAACCAGGTGGGCATCTTTGAAGATTGTCGGCCAATAAAAGCCGGCATCATAAACTTTACGCCCCGTAATTTGGGGTCCAAAATGCCCACCGGTAGGCCCACTATGGCACTCGGTTAGAATTCGCATACACTCATCACCGGAAACACACCGGCGGATAACTCCATCGGGACAACAACGAAAAAGATAGGGATCCTCCCAGAAATAGTACTTAAGGTCACTGAAGAATTTCTTCCTCTTTTGATGTGACCACCCTTTCTCCAAGAATCTCCCAACGAGATAATTAGCTATGTCCACGTACCACGGCTCATCAACCTTATCCACCTTCATGAGATATTCGCCGGGAAAATCATCATGAATGGTCGTCTCATCGAGAACCTCACGGGAGGGGTTCTCAAGACGTGAAAGGTGATCGGCCGCCAAGTTTTCAGCACCCTTTTTATCCCGGATCTCCACATCAAATTCTTGCAAAAGCAAGATCCATCTAAGAAGTCGGGGTTTTGCATCCGGTTTGGCAAAAAGGTACTTTAGAGCAGAATGGTCCGTAAAGACAATAGTCTTAGATAAGACTAAGTAGGACCGGAACTTATCAAACGAAAAGACCACCGCAAGGAGCTCTTTTTCAGTGGTAGTATAATTTAATTGTGCTCCTTGCAAGGTCTTGCTTGCATAGTAGATGGGTCAGAAATGCTTCTCGACCCTTTGACCCAAAACTGAGCCAACAGCGAAATCAGATGCATCGCACATAAGCTCGAACGGTAAGGACCAATTCGGAGCAATAATGATTGGTGCATTGATGAGTTTCTCCTTCAAAAGCTCGAATGCCTTTTGGCACTCGTCGGAGAAATTCCACGGGGTGTCCTTTTCAAGGAGTTTATTCATCGGGTTTGCGATCTTAGAAAAATCTTTAATGAATCGCCGATAAAAACCGGCGTGCCCGAGAAAACTCCTAACACCCTTAACATCGGTAGGAGGTGGAAGGTTCTTAATAGCGGTAACCTTTGCGGGATCCACCTCTATACCGTTCTTAGAAATCTTGTGCCCGAGAACTATGCCCCCTTGAACCATGAAATGGCACTTCTCCCAGTTGAGCACAAGATTGGACTTTTCGCACCTGACCAACATCCGTTCTAAGTTAAGAAGGCATGAATCGAAAGTGTCACCGAAGACCGAGAAGTCATCCATGAACACCTCCATGCAATCTTCGATCATGTCATGGAATATGGCCATCATGCACCTTTGAAAAGTGGCCGGAGCATTGCAAAGGCCAAAGGGCATGCGTCGATATGAAAACGTGCCATACGGGCACGTGAAAGTAGTCTTCTCTTGGTCCTCGGGCGAGATAGGAATTTGAAAATAGCCCGAGAAACCATCGAGAAAGCAATAGAAACTGTTTCCCGCCAACCTCTCTAGCATTTGATCCATGAAAGGTAGCGGGAAGTGGTCTTTACGTGTGGCGTCGTTCAACTTTCGGTAGTCGATACAAACACGCCACCCCGTGACAGTCCGCGTGGAAATTAACTCATTTTTATCATTGGTGGTAACAGTCATACCACCTTTCTTAGGTACACAGTGTACCGGGCTAATCCACGGGCTATCAGAAATCGGGTATATCAGACCTGCATCAAGGAGCTTAACGATTTCTTTCTTCACGACATCCTGCATGTGCGGGTTCAACCTCCTTTGACGTTGCACCACAGGTTTGGAGTTATCCTCCATTAGGATTTTGTGGGTGCAATAGGAGGGACTAATACCCTTAATGTCGTGAATCTTCCATGCAATGGCCGGTTTATGGGCCTTTAGCATGGTAATAAGCTCATTTTTCTGACCTGCTGAAAGAGAAGAAGAAATAATTACCGGAAGCTTAGATTCCTCTTGCAAGTAAGCGTATTCCAAATGATCTGGAAGTGGCTTCAATTCAAGCTCGGGAGGTTCTTCAATTGAAGACTTGCTCCGGTAATTAACATCACGTTCGAGTTCTTTGAACTCCTCTTCAGTCGGCTCATAGCCGTTTTCCATCAAGGTGGTTAAAAGATCCACCTCCTCAACCTGCACATCCTCATCAATCTCAACCAATGAGCATTCTCCTGAACCCTGTAACTCTGGGAATTCCTGCAAAAACTCAGACTGGACATTCACAGTGTTAAGAAAATAACATGTATCATCAGTGTAGCCAGGGTATTTTAAAGCATGGTCGATTGAGAATGTTGCACTCAAATCATCTATCCTAAGGGTCAGCTTTTGGCCATACACATCAATCATACACCTAGCAGTATTTAAGAATGGCCGACCCAAAATTAGTGGAATCCTTTCATCCACTTCCATATCCAAAACCACAAAATCCGCCGGAAAAACTAACGACCCGGTCTTAACTAGCATATTCTCTATGATTCCACGAGGGAATTTAATAGAGCGGTCAGCTAGCTGAACAGCCATGCGCGTGGGTTTTAACTCCCCGGGGTCTAGCTGTAAATAAATAGAATATGGCATTAAATTAATGCTAGCCCCCAAATCCGCCAAAGCCCTCATACAGTCTAGATTACCAAGTAAACAAGGAATGGTAAAACTTCCAGGATCTTCAAGCTTCTCGGGAAGCTTGTTTGCAACAACCGCTGAGCATGCGGCATTCAACCTGACTGAAGACACGTTCTTCAGCTTCTGCCTGTTAGTCAGCAAATCTTTGAGAAACCTCGCATACTTAGGCATACCTGCAATAACATCAATAAAAGGCATATTTATGTTAACTTTTTTAATCAAGTCCATGAACTTGGACTTTTCGGCCTCTAGCTTCTCCAATCGCTGTTTCCTCGGGAATGGGAGCGGTGGTTGATACTCTCTAACTACCGGTTTAGCAGCAACAGTAACCGGTTCCTTAACAACTTTTTCAGCCACCTGTTCCAGCTCCTTCTCCCCTTCCGGTTCACTTTCAACAACCGGCTCACTATCATTAACTAACGGTACCCTCAAATCATACTCGTCGGGCTTCCTCGGTGGATCATATGCTAAACCACTTCGGGTGGTGATAGCATTAACATGCCCGTTTTTCGGGTTAGTATCCGTCTTGCTCGGTAACTCCCCCGGTTTCCTCTCACTACTCTTATTAGCAAGTTGACCAATCTGCTGTTCAAGATTATGAATAGCTGCTTGTTGATTTCGAAACATCTGGTCATTCTTTTCATTATTCTGAGTAACGGTAGTGACAAGTTGAGTCTGAGATATCACTAACTTCTCGATCATAGCCTCAAGGTTGGACTTTTTCTCTTCGACCTGTGGTTTCTGAAAATAACCGGGAGCTTGCTGCTGAAAACCTCCACTAGAACCCGGTTGGAACCTCGAACCCTGATTACCTTGCGGATTATAAGGATTATTAAAATTCCTATTAAACTGAGCACGTCCCTGAAACTGATTGTTATTCTGCTGACTAATATAGTTGACCTCTTCTTTCTGATTCATAGTCAAACCCGCATCACAATCTTTGCCCAGATGCAAACCTCCACAGTATTCACAACCAACCTTCATACCATGAATATCCTTGTTCATCTTCTCCAAATTCCTACCAAACGAATCCAACTTAGCACTGAAAGACCCAAAATCATCATAAGCACCTGTACCTGTCGTCTCTGTTCTCTTAACTGAAGCTGAATGGAAAGACTCATGATCCTGATGCCACTCATGAGAATAAGCAGCTTGTTTTTCAATGATCTCTAACGCCTCTTCTTCAGTCTTATCCATTAACGTACCACCTGCAGCTTGATCAATACTCTGACGCGTAGGAATATCACAACCTTTGTAGAAAATCTGAACCTTCTGTAAATCATTCAACCCGTGTTGCGGGCACGAGCGTAACAAAGTAGCAAAACGGTCCCAAGCATCAAACAATGTCTCACTGCTCTTTTGTCTAAATTGAGAAATATCTGCTTGAAGTCGAGCAGCTCGAGATGCAGGGAAAAACTTCGACAAAAACTTATCTTCCAAAGTCTCCCAAGATGTAATCGTACCTTATGGTTTCTTATCTAACCATCTCTTAGCTTCTCCCTTAAGAGTCCAAGGAAAAAGTCTTGTCTTAATTGAAGTGTCGGCAACCTCATGTAGCTTAAACAAGTTACAAACATCATTAAAATTACGAAGATGCTCGTTAGCATCCTCGGTATCTTTGCCATAGAATCGGCAATCAGAAGAAATCAAATTCAGGATCGGCCCTGTAATTTGAAAAGGCTGAGTAATATTCGGCTGAGTAATCGAATTGCCTTGGCCTCCTCGGGTGGCCTTCAACTTTTCTGCCATAGTCTGAGGACGAGGTGGTTCTTCGGCCATTTCTTCAGTTTCTGTAGTATCAGACGAAGCGTAAGAGTCTTCTTCGTTAAAAATTTCAGGTGGTGTCTCGGGCACCACAGTCTCAGAAGTACTACCCAAATTAACGTAAGTATCACCCGATAAAACTGATGAATCCACTGTTAACTTTTGCTTCTGACTTAAAGCTTTAAACAACTCTCTTTCAGGCTCGTCAAATGGTTTAACAATTGGAGAATCGGAAGAACGCGTATGTTGCATGCACTACCTGTAACTGCAAGAACACAGCTAACAAACCGATTAAACGCACCGACTCAATTAGAATTAAATTAAACTAAACAGTTAAAATTAACTAAAAACAAACTTAATTTTCAAACTTAATTTTCAACACAACTGTCCCCGGCAGCGGCGCCAAAAACTTGATGTGTGAAATCTAGTATATAAATTTATCACTGGAAATATGCCTGGTTTAAAGATTACTACACACTAACGGGCAGTGTACCCGATCGTGCAATAGTATAAAAATGGTAATTCCAAGATCGTTCCAAGGACAGTATTAACGTGAGAATTAAGTTTGTAAATAAAAGTAAACTAAGTTAAACTATGAAAATCGAAAGTACGAGATAGTTTGTTTTGCGGCTATTTAACGATTAGCCAAATCAAGATAGCTTTGAAAATAAAAGACAATATTTTTGGTTTTTAAGTTTAAATAAAGGAAATGCAGACTCGACAGAAAAATAAAGATATTTGAATTCAATGGATAAAAGAATGTTCGCCTAGATATCCTATTCGCAGTGTTGGATGATTTGTTATTAAGCACTAGTTCTATTAATCAATGCACGCAATTACAGAGTCGGTTTACCCAGAGTTCTCTTTTAGCAAACACATCAAACTAGGACTTATTGGCTTAGGGTTCCCTTTCACCAAAAACCTTCATTCATTTGTGACTTAGTAACTAGCTAATTATAAGATTAAGATTCAATTGGTTACGCGTTCGCTCCACACAATTCACCCCTATTTCGGTTAATTACATTACACAGTTTACCCCCTTGGTCCAGTAAGCACCCAATCGGTTAAGACAAATCAATTGGAAACTAGATCACTAAATTGAAACAGGGTTCCCTTTGTTCAAACAAGTTTCACTAATCAACCTAGTAACAATAATTAACACCCACAAGAATGGTTCTTTAATCAAAACTCATAATTAATCATGCATCAATCAATAAAACATTAAAGTGTCATCCAAACACTTGCAAATATTCAATCTAGACAAACATTAAAGGTTTTAGCCTACAATCATGGCTGAAATCAAAATAGCAATCAAAAACATAGAATAATTCATTATTGATAACAAACGAATAAAACTAATTAAAGATTGAATCCTGAAGAACACACGAATCAAGACTTGATTCCGGAATGATTAGTACCTTAGAATGACCTTGAAGATCTCCAAAAATCACCTAGGTTCGTCAAAAAGTGGCTGGAATTCGTCTCAATACGATTATATTTAATTAGGGTTAAATTCGGGCTTAAATACTTGCAAAAATCTGCTGAACCGCCAGACCTGTCGCGCCGCGGCCTTAATTGTCGCGCCGCGACAATACAAAGGAAATTCTGGCCTTGTAAACTCTCTTTCTGATCTGGAATATAGTGCAATGTCGCGCCGCGGAGGGCTTTGTCGCGCCGCGACATATAGCTGAAACAGAAAACTTCGACTTTTTGCACACTTTCTTCACTTGAATCATCTAATAACCCAAAATACCTGATAATTACTGAACATATTCATCCTCGGTGCGCCATTATCAATAACATACTAACAAAATGCCTCATAAACATCGTAAATCACCACTTTTCAATAATTGCCTCTTCAAACTCACTTCTTCTCAAAATTACCAAGATAACCGCCAAATCGTATCCAAATGGACCAAAATGTAACCGATATCGCCAATGAAAATGTGTATAAAGTACGCGATATCATATACATATATATAATTTCAAGTTATTTAGTAAACGATAGTAACATTCATTTATTGATTCGATTGATATTTAGATAAGTTAACTATAACGTTTAAGATGAACCAGTAAAACACTAATTTGCTACAGTATTTTCAAATTGCTACAGTACCCAAAATGCTACATTGTCTTCGATAATCACTATTTGCTACAGTGAAATTGACTTTGCTACAGTGAATTGCTACAGTAAACACTATTTCAAAATATATATATATATATGTATATATATATATATGTATGTATATATATATATATATGTATATGTATATACTACGAGACGATGATTTATAGAAGTAAATAACCAAAACACTTAATTGATTAAAGCTACACTTAGAGTGACATAGTTATCAATGATTAAGTTTATATTTTGACAAAGGTACGAGTCACGAAATGAAAAGTACTAGTTTTCTCAGCGTACGAAAGGGCATTCGAAAAACCGAAACAGGGACATAAGTCGAGTGACAACGTACGACTTATCGGAACAAAAATTACAAGTCAACTATGCATGTGAATTTAATATAATATATAATTAATTATATAAATTAAATATATTATATATATTATATTAAATTATGTCGACGAGCTAAATTACAAAAATATGTAAGCTGGAAAAACGGGCCATGCGATCGCATGGCAAATGGCCTTCAGAACCATGCGATCGCATGGGGTCTGAATTCAGGCCACACCTATAAAAGCTCGAGCATATCTGTTTCTGATTCATTCCATTACTCCGTATTTATTTACATATTATTATTATTATTATTATTATTATTATTATTATTATTATTATTATTATTATTATTATTATTATTATTATTATTATTATTATTAAGAATATTAAGAATATTAAATCTTATTATTATTAATATTATTCTTATTATTAGTATTACACATAAAATACTACGACGAGGTTTTGCTCGAATAAATTCAAAACAAGTTTTATGAGCGGGATAAAGCTAAGGAAATTATGGGTTATTGCCAAGGAGGTTATGGGTAATGTTCGAGGGTATATTTGTGAATCAAATCTAGTGTTTATCATCTCCGTTACGTCTACGTACCTTCCTACAATATTAAATCACAATATTGATATGTAAGCATTTATATCTTATCTATTATATATTAATAGTGTATCCATGTCTAGTGCTCGAATATATATTTATACATACTTGTATACTAAATTTCGTCGTTAAACAGTTTATAATGAATCACGAATTAAATACATATATTACTGGTAAAAGGTATATGATATACATGTTTTCGAAAAGCTGGCGAAAAATCAATAACTTTTCATTTAGATATCGAATAAATTCGATGAACGGGTTAAAAGATATGATCAACTGAATTATGATTGACGTTAATTGAAATTGCTTTTGAATCTGCAATTAAGATTTAAACAACTTGTTTACGAGATTGATAAATTGGATTTTTGAATATTACCAACCGAGTAAATGAATCCTTATATAAGGTACGTCTCATTTTGTTAAACAACTGTCAAAATTGACTTTTTGAAACGACTTTGGATAACTTTTGTATGTCGATCTCGAGCATTAGGATTGTGATACACTATGACCTGACCTAGCTTGATAGACATTTATTGACCAACATATGTTCTCTAGGTTGAGATCTACGATTATTTGGTAATCCGAGTTTCGATCACATTTTGGTGAACGACTTTATATGCTGCTAAGGTGAGTTTCATTTGCTCCCTTTTTAATTGCTTTTGCAATCTATATTTTTGGGCTGAGAATACATGCACTTTATTTTAAACGCAATGGATACAAGTACATACTAAATTCTACACCGAGTTTGAACCGAAAATCCCTTAGCTTTGGTAACTAGTAACTGCCGGTTATAAGAACTGGTGGGCGTGAGTAGTTATATATGGATTCATAGGGCTTGATATCCCCGTTCGAGCTAGAGCACTAGCCTTTTAACGGACGTATGCTATTTGAGAAGCGTACACGTTGGTTTGCGTGTATTATTAAGATGATTATACAAAGGGTATAAAATATATATATACGTTAAGTTTAGTTACCAGGGTGCTCAATTTCGTAGAATATTTTGATAAACGTTTCTGGATTGACCAACTGAAATCTTGTGATCCACCTTTATATACAGATTATGCGCAACATTAAAACTATGAACTCACCAACCTTTGTGTTGACACTTGTTAGCATGTTTATTCTCAGGTTTCTAGAAGTCTTCCGCTGTTTGCTTATATGTGATACAAGCTATGTGCATGGAGTCATACATGCTTTATTCAAGAAAACTTTGCATTCACAAAATCATCACCGTGTATCTTATTTTGACTTCATTGTCAACGGATGTATTATGGTAAACTATTATTTATGGTGATTGTCTATATGTAGAAATCATCAAACGTTGAAAACCTTAGAAATTGATATTCATTTATTGTGTACCTTTTGAAAAGAATGCAATGTTTACAAAACGTATCATATAGAGGTCAAATACCTCGCAATGAAATTAATGAATGACGTGTTCGTCCATATGGATTTGGAGCGATCGTCACAACGAGAGTGTTACCTTTTCTGTTGATAGAGCTATGCAATAACCGCAATCTGCAGATGATACATGTTATTATATTCAAACTATAGATTCACATGCAGAATTGTTAGAAGAATTTCCAGAATTACAAGGAACAGGAGAATGTTCTTTAGGAGAAGGAACTGAACCAATTGATAAAGCTGAAATGTTAGCCGCACTCATGGCTAATGATTACGAACCAACAACAGAAGAACTTCAAATGCCAAAAGAAGAAGACAGATATCGATACAAATCATCGATAGAAGAACCACCGACATTAGAGTTAAAGCCACTTCCAAACCATTTGGAATACGATTATTTACATGGTGAATCTGATTTACATGTAATAATATCATCTTCTCTTACGGAAAATGAAAAATCTCAACTCATTTCTGTGCTAAAAGCTCATAAACCAGCTATTGCATGGAAGATTCATGACATTAAAGGAATAAGTCCTTCATATTGCACACACAAAATCCTTATGGAAGAAGGTCAAAAAACCTATGTGCAACGCCAACGAAGACTAAATCCTAATATGCAAGATGTTGTTAAGAAAGAAATTATTAAATTGCTAGATGCAGGTTTAATTTATCCAATCTCTGATAGTCCATGGGTAAGCTCAGTTCAATGCGTACCTAAGAAGGGTGGCATGACTGTCATCACAAATGAAAAAAATGAGCTTATTCCTACTAGGACTTTAACGGGATGGCGTGTTTGTATTGATTATAGAAAATTAAATGACGCCACCAGAAAAGATCACTTTCCCTTACCTTTCATTGATCAAATGTTGGAAAGATTAGCCGAGAATAGTTACTATTGTTTTCTTGACGATTTTTCCGGATATTTTCAAATTCCAATAGCACCCGAGAACCAAGAGAAAACCACCTTCACGTGCTCTTATGGTACTTTTGCTTACAAACGCATGCCATTTGGACTTTGCAACGCCCCTGCAACCTTTCAAAGGTACATGATGGCGATTTTTCACGACATGATAGAAGAATGCATGGAAGTATTCATGGATGACTTCTCAGTCTTCGGTGATACTTTTGAATCATGTCTAGTTAATCTTGAACAAATGCTTATTAGATGCGAACAATCAAATCTAGTTCTTAATTGGGAGAAATGTCATTTCATGATTAAAGAAGGCATCGTTCTTGGTCATAAAATTTCAAAGGAAGGAATTGAAGTGGATAGAGCTAAAGTAGATGTAATTGCTAAACTTCCACATCCCACCAATGTTAGAGGAGTTAGGAGTTTTCTAGGGCATGCCGGTTTTTACCGACGTTTTATAAAAGATTTTTCTAAAATTGCCACTCCTATGAATAAACTCCTAGAAAAGGATGCTCCATTCATCTTTTCAGATGAATGCATCAAATCTTTTAATATTCTTAAAGAAAAACTCACTAATGTGCCGATCATGATAACTCCAGATTGGAATCTACCATTTGAACTCATGTGCGATGCAAGTGATTTTGCAACGGGAGCCGTTTTAGGACAAAGGATTGAAAAAAGATTTTAACCTATTTATTACGCTAGTAAGACGTTACAAGGAGCACAAACGAACTATAAAACTACTGAAAAAGAACTCCTTGCTATTTTCTTTCCTTTTGACAAATTTCGTTCATATCTCGTTCTAGCTAAAACGGTGGTCTATACCGACCATTCTGCTCTTAGATACCTATTTTCAAAACAAGATGCCAAACCACGATTAATCCATTGGATCTTACTCTTACAAGAGTTCGATATTAAAATCCGAGACAAAAAGGGAGCAGAAAACCTCGCAGCAGATCATCTTTCTCGTCTTGAAAATCCCGAATTAGAAGTTTTAAATGAATCAGCAATACAAGATAACTTTCTTGATGAATATCTTTTGAAGATCGATTATAATGAAATTACATGGTTTGCAGACTATGCAAACTACTTAGTATGTGGATTCCTTGAAAAAGGGTTGTCGTACCAAAAACGAAAGAAATTCTTTAGTGATATAAAACACTATTTCTGGGAAGATTCACATTTGTTTAAAAGTTGCCCCGATGGAATAATACGCCGATGTGTATTCGGGGAAGAAGCTAGTCAAATCTTAAACCATTGTCACACATGACCAACATGAGGGCATTATGGGCCTCAACTTATAGCAAGAAAAGTCTATGACGCTGGATTCTATTGGCCTACAATTTTCAAAGACGCACACCTTCTCTGTAAATCCTGTGATGCTTGTCAAAGGGCCAGAAAAATAAGTCAACGTGATGAAATGCCATAAAATGTCATTCAAGTATGTGAAGTATTTGACGTTTGGGGTATTGACTTTATGGGTCCATTTTCAAAATCTCATAATAATCTCTACATTCTCGTTGCCATTGATTATGTATCTAAATGGGCGGAAGCACAAGCTCTCCCAACTAACGATGCACGAGTTGTAGTCAACTTCTTAAAACGTCTTTTTGTTAGGTTCAGAACACCGAAAGCTTTAATAAGTGATCGGGGTACTCATTTTTGTAATAATCAACTTGAGAAAGTTCTCAAAAGATATGGAGTAACTCATAAAATCTCAACCGCTTATCATCCACAAACAAGTGGACAAGTTAAAAATACCAACCGAGCATTAAAACGTATTCTAGAGAAAACCGTAGGATCAAATCCGAAGGAATGGTCCATGAAATTGGAGGATGCACTCTGGGCTTTTAGAACAGCCTACAAAACTCCAATTGGAACCAAACCTTTTAAACTCGTTTACGGAAAAGCATATCACCTTCCAGTAGAAATTGAGCATAAAGCCATTTGGGCTTTGAGGACATGTAATCTTCATTTGCATGAAGCCGGACGTCTACGGTTAAGTCAACTAAACGAATTAGAAGAATTAAGACATGATGCATATGAAAATTCGTTAATCTATAAGGAAAGAACGAAGAAATGGCATGATAAAAGAATCAGAAGTTCAAAAGAATTTAAGGAAGGAGACCGAGTTCTTCTTTTCAATTCAAGATTCAAGCTATTTCCTAGAAAATTGAAATCAAGATGGTCTGGACCATTCATAGTCAAAAGAGTTTTCCCGTACGGAACAGTAGAGTTAATAAATTCAAAAGGGATTGAATTTAAGGTTAATGGTCACAGAGTTAAATATTACATAGATAATCTAATGGAAGTTGAAAATGAAGTTAATCACAATTTCGACACCACAGCTAACTAAGTGTGGGGAGATTCGAATCTTTTTAAGGATAATATATATTTCTGTTAGAGTTAGATTTTCTGTTTTCGTGTAGTTCTCGAGAATGGAACCCGAATGGTCTTTCCCTAGCAGACCCTAAAGAACTAGTCTTCTCCCTCCATTCTGAATTTTTATTTCTTTTAGGTTTTACGAGATGAAGAATTCCTTTGATCTGAACCATGTTCTACTACTACAAGCTATGATTACTAAACGTAATAATAACATCTTCCCGAGTGAACTGGTATCATTCATAAGATGCAAAATGGACGAAGAGAGGAAAGAACTCAGGAAGAATCATCATAAGATACATTTTGGTAAAGGAAAATCAAAATCCGCAACAAAAAGAAGAGCACGACACCTTGAAAGATGTCATAAATGCGGAAAATGGTCACACGAAGGTAAATGTTCGAACAATCAAATATATTCAAATACCGAATTTGTTACTCTATACCGAGAAGGACCGTTCATATGTTTAGAAGAAAAGTTATTGAAGAATCGAGGTTACGCTTATGTAGCTATGGAAAACTAAATCACACGACTCTCCTATGAGTCAGCTAAAGCAGGTCTCTGAGAATTCTATCTCACAGGTAGGTATGTACAGTTTTTATTTTATCTTTATTGCTTTTAACCTTTTGATAATAAACGCTGAATCGTTCGCTATAAAGTATTAAATTGATATTCAATAAAATTAGGTATGCGAAACCGAAATTATTGATATCATACAAAAATTTATTACATCACTGCAAAATTTACCGTTTATTCATAAGGTATAAATATCTTTAATCAATCAATCCAAAATATTTCAAAAATTCGTCAGGAGTAAAAATAGGTAATATAGCCGAAATTACTTTACTCAAAAGAGGGGCGTATATTTTTGATAATATTTGATTGATTAAAGTGGGATAAAAGACCAAAAAGATTTTTTATTTTAATTTTTACCTTGTTTTTAAATTAATATTAAATTATTATTGTAAATTTTTAAAACCAATATATTTAAGTTTTTAAATATTTTAAAAAAATTAATATTTTCAATATAAGTTTGTAAAATTAATGTATAAAAATATTAATGATATGAATCTTTAATTTTATGCATTTTAAATTTAAGTTTGGTGTGAATTTAAAAACAAAAATGTACTTTATTTCATTAAGTTAAAAATGCGATTTCTAAAAATTCGTCGTGAGTTGAAGACTAGGTCGTTGAACCGAAATTGCTTTACCCGAGGCCTGGACGAGAAATTTTATTATCATTATTTTTAATCTTATTGATTTAAAGTATGCCAAAAACATTAAAAAAATCCAAAAACGTTAGCTTTTAAAACAACGCTTTAAAAAGACAAATTTTTAAAATTTTGTCGAGGGACGAACTAGGTCAACGTACCGAAACGGCCTCAATATAAAAGGAAACAAAATTTTAAATTTATTTCTTTTTTTGTTTTATAAGTAAAAGGTTTTCACATAAAAAAAAACACCTGGACCCCATGCGATCGCATGGGAATTGCACTGGGTAACCATGCGATCGCATGGCCCCAGAAAACTGGACAGATAGAAAAACCCCACGACCTAATCTCTGTCTTCACAAAAACACACACACAAACATACGCAAATACTCCCAAACACCCTTAAATTTCACCAATTTTTCACCAAAGTCAACGAAATTCGTCACAATAATCCGCTATAATCATGTCTTTTCTCAGATGGGGAAGCAGGAAGGTAAAGATTTCACTCCTAAAACTCTTTAAATTCGAATTTTAGTGTTCTTGAGCTAATTTTTACCTAATTTGATTTTGTTAATTTCTAGTGTAATTAGAGTTAAATTGATAGTATATTATACATGTATAACCTAGATTGATGCTATTTGTCATGATTTGAAGCCAAAAACTTCAAAAATTTTAGAAATCTAGGGTTTGTGTTCTTGAGCAATTTGGGACTTTTTGATATAAACAGGTTATGGACGATTTTTGTCATGAATTATTGGTAAATTAAGTAGTGTAACATGTTTAGGTAGTTAAATGATCCAAAATTTGATCCTAAACATGATTTTTGAGAATTAAAGTGGACTTTTTAAGTATAAAATTCATGAACTTGATTAATTTGATATAAATGCCATTTGAAACTTATTTAATTGCTAGTAATGATTATTTTGACATGTTATTTGAGTTGAATACTTATGAACTTTGTAAACATTTTCATATATGCTTATTTGTAAAAGTGTAGAATTGATAAAAATATGAAAATGAGTATAAGTTTAATATGGATTAAACATGTTATTGTAATTGTTTTAATTTGTTTTTTGCTAACACTAATGCATATTTGGATGCACAAATTTTGTGTTTAATGTGTTTTGCAGAGAAATACAGATACGGACTGTGCATCATCGTCTAGGCAACCTGATCCGGAACTACAGCCAGAGATGCAATATCACGAACCGGAACAACAACAACAACAACAACAACAACAACATTATAATCAACACGTACCATACTATGAACCAGAACCACAATTTTTTATTGTCTACGTAGTATTTCCCGTTCACCATATAATAGAACACCCAACAATTCATGAAGAACAGTTGCATCCCAATTTAAGGATTGATAGAAGTTGGAGAGATTACCCGACGTACCAAAGTAACAAATTTAAGCTTTGGACCAAAAATGTAGAAGTTCCAAGGGTAATAGATTGGGAGCCTTTGAAAAGGGTCCACCTAGCTAACCCAGTTAGGTAGTATCTAATCCAAAGGTATGGCAGTTCTTCTTTTTCCGATTGGGAACGTTTATTTACCACTCGTAGTCCTGTATATAAAGAGTGGTGTGTTGAGCTAATGAGTACTATAGCTTTTAATAAGGATGTAGATAGGTTAGACGATAAGAGTTTTCTTAGATTTTTACTTGGCCGTAGGATGTACAGGATGTCCATGCTGGACATGGCCAGGGCTTTACAGATTTACACTCCCGCTGAATTACTATCACCTGATTGTACAAATTTGATTTATCATGGTGAGCGGGTAGATAGAAATTTTGATGCTAACGCCATCTAGAGGCGTATGTCAAATTTTAATGTGTTTACACGGGGAGGAAGATACTCCTATTTAGATATTAATAAAGCCGAGCTTCGTATAATACATAGATTCTTAGCAAACTCGATTACACAAAGAGGTAACAACAAGGAGAAAATGACCTTACACAATTTATTTTACCTTAAGTGCATTTGAAACATTAGAAGATTTGTTAATATCCCCTACTGTGTTGGTTTTTATCTGTCCAAAATGGTGGAAGGTATACAGAAAGGGGGAATAATAGGAGGAGGTATTTTTGTTACTCTCATTGGAGAGTATTTAGGTGTAGATAAGGACCAAGGGGGTTCGATGATGGTATGTAGGGAACAGGACGAGACTTTAGGTTTGCAAGTCTATCAAGGTGCAAAGGTATTGACTAGGAGACGCAATCAGGCAGTACAATATCAGGGCCGCCATCCACAGGTAGAGAGGGGTTCGGATGAGGAGATGGAGGAAGCGGATGACATTAGGGATGTCATTAGGGATAGTGCTACTGACGTTTTCCAGCGTATAGATGAGGTAGAAATGACTAATGAGGATAGGCATCGTCGGTATGAGCAGTGGCAAGCCGCGAATGAGTATGAGACTTCCAGGCGATGCCAACACGATAGCTGGCAAGTTCATCAGCACCAAATCATGAGCCAGCTATCATATCAGGTACCAAATAACTACATCCCGACTCGGCCTGCTTACTATCCACCGCATCAGCCCGACATGCGACCACCCTATGACCTGTACGACCCCAATCAAGCATACCAGAACACCTATCACCAACCATGGAACCCGAACGACGATATGAACTGAACCCCTATCCAAATCAATAGTGTTCCATTGGTGATGTCTTCTCTTTTATTATTTTTTTTTTTATCTATTTATGCTAAACATTTAACATTTTGATACTTTAATGTAATATTTAATATTTTTATTATTTTGTACTAATATTTCATTTTTGTAATTTGAAAGTGGGATATTAAGTCTCATTTCAAATTACCATGCATGTTTATGTTTGTATTGTATGTATTTTATTTCATGTACACAACAGGGTAAAACAGCGCATTTTCAAAGACTGGCATTAAGTTCAGCAAAAGCAACTAATTTTGACGACAAGATGCAAAATAAATGTGAAATAACAACTGCAGAAATGAACAAATGATGTGCACCATTTATCATTCAACACAAACAACAATATGTTTGGAAACTTTGGTAAAATTTAATCATTTTTCTCTAATCACCCTCAATAATTTAAATTGTTACTGATTTCTTGCAAATGAGGGCATTGCAAGATCTTAAGTGTGGGAAGGGGTTTAATTCTTTCGGATTTTTAAAATTTTAATTTAAACACTTGGTTACCATTAAAAATACTAGTAACGCAGTAGTTGTATTAGAATCTAGTGCTCTCTGATAATAAAGAACAGCCCTAGTCTTATATACTAACTACCCAATTCTAGTAAAATTTTTAAATTTTTTTCAAATAAATGAATTCAAAATCATGTTTATACACATTTATGAACGATAAAACTATGTGTTAATACCGAAATTATTGTTACCTCGGAAAGGACATAAATTGAGAAACAACTCAAAACGCTTGAATTCATTTAAAATGGAATAGAGGAGAATAAAAAGGCAAAGAAAGGAAAATAAAAGCCAAGTGTGGGAAAAATTTACCAAGTTATTTAGAGCATATATCACATATTTTTGTACAAATAATTGAAGATACTTTTGTTTTGGACGATTTTAATCAAGTTTTACCCAGTTTATTTTAATAGAATTTAAAAGGAAGTAAAGTCTTCCGAGAAAAAGACACGCGCTTCTTGATTTAGGTCAGGAAGTTGTCGTCCAGACCAATTATAGAGTCTACAAAAAATCTTAAAAAGTTTTCTCGAAAATCAGCTAGAAATCCACGGACCTCAGCATCAAACAGGGTCGCCAAGTGGTCAGACTTATCCTAACCATGAGAGGATCTGTCTCGTACAATGGGGGCACCGTGCAGATTAGCTTATAAGACTAATGAATCAGATCCCCAGAAAGGATAATCTCCTTAAAGATTAAAAATCAGCTTTTAAGACTGATATTACTCAATCCTTGGGATTGACCTTAAAGATTGAGAATTACAAACTCATGGAATTCGATGATATTTAATTCTATAATCGATCATCTAAGTGTAAATGAATCATCCTCCATTGCCATTACCAATTTAAAACTACTACAACTGCAATTGAAAATGAAAAACAAAATAAAAACAGAAAATTTCTTTCGCTACCTCTGTTCTTCCATTTTTTTTTTGCCAAAAATCGAATTCGAATGGAATTTCAAAATTTGGAAATGTAGTCTTGTTAGTAATCTCATACTAAAACTATCTGTAAAATCTCAAATACCAATTCTTTTGATCGACGACGAATTTTCGAGTCAAACTTTAAAAACAAAAAGTCAATCGAAGTGTTCATCCAAAAATTCGAATTCGTTTTATTGTTTCTGTTGAAATTAAGGATCCAGAAAGTTTCTAGGTACGAATTAGAACCTTTTTCATGTAGAAATCATGAGCTAAAACCATTTAATTTTCGAAATTCAATATTAAGTTCATACACGTATTTTTTAGCAGCTGTTTCTTTATTTTTATTTTTCTGTTCTAGTTAATTCAATCAACCATTTCTGGTTGATTCTGTTTCAGTTAACGAACCTAAATCGTTTGGTAATTAAGTGTTTTGATTGATAAATCCTCTGGTCGATTTTAAAATTGAAGAAGAAGGAAAGAAACAATTAGATATAGGTTAAGTATTATTTTACGGGGTATAATTTCAGAAAAACTAAAATGGACGAATGGTTAAGAGTGTTTTTGGGGTAGCGGGAGGTCTCGGGTTCGAGCCTGGTCTGAAGCATATTTTTTTAGGAAAAACTTGAAGGTAGTTTTCTTATTCTTATTGTTATTCTTATTCTTATTCTTATTCTTATTCTTATTCTTATTCTTATTATTATTATTATTATTATTATTATTATTATTATTATTATTATTATTATTATTATTATTATTATTATTATTATTATTATTATTATTATTGTTATTGTTATTGTTATTGTTATTGTTATTATTATTATTATTATTATTATTATTATTATTATTATTATTATTATTATTATTATTATGCTAACACTAAACTTAATATTATAATTATCATTATTATTAATATGATTATTATTATCATTACCATTATTATTACTATTATTATTACTAATAATATTGTTAGTATTATCATTAAAGTTATTAGTATCATCATTACTAATAAAATTAGTGGTAAAGCCCGTGCGTTGCACAGATTGTGTTACGGTTCAACGTTTAAGAGCATTATCGTTAGTCATATAAATTTTTTGAGGTTTAGCTCATGAAGCGGCATCCCTTGATAATTTAAAGTATTTTAGAATTCGACAATATAGTTATTTCTAAAATATTCTCTCTGTTAAACCCTGCATAAATCTCATCCGACTTTTTACATGTTATTCATCGTTTATGTTTCAAGATATTAAATGGTAAAGAATATATATATATATATATATATGTATATATATATATATATATATATATATATGTATATATATATATATATATGTATATATATATATATATATATATGTATATATATATATATATGAACAAAAATTCAGCTAGTAATTGTTAAGAAAACATACACTATGTTCAAATAAGTTATATAAAACAACTTAATTTGTTAAATGTAAATCAAACTTTAATATATCATAGATAGATTACGTATAAGAACTCATGTATTACTCTAGATATCTCATTGTTAACATATCTTACATCAATAATACAAAGTAATGGTGTAAAATGTATTTTGAAATGAAATTTAAAAATTATTAAGATACAATATAGTTGATTTTCAATATCATAATGTTGATTAACCAAATCGATATTTTAGTTTTGTGTAATAACAATGGCTCTGAATAATATATATGCATATTCATATATTTGTAATACATTTAGAGTTAAACATAGAAAATAATAATAATAATAATAATAATAATAATAATAATAATAATAATAATAATAATAATAATAATAATAATAATAATAATAATAATAATAATAATAATAATAATATATACTATTTAAATGTTTGTAACATTATCATAATGCAATTATGAGACTCATTAAAATAACGATTCACATATTGTTCTATTAAAATCCGTTAATTTCAACATCTTATTTCATTTTCTATATTGATTTCGAAACAAACAGCTAATCACCATATTTCATTTAATATATTATAAGAGTTTTAGACAATTATAATTTTAAGAATTCCCTATTCATTTTATATTACATACTTTAAATTAAAAAGAATTACGAATGTAACTATTAAATTTAACCATCCTTTCATTTGCTTACATTTCATCATCATTTAATAGTTTTATATCACCTTGATAATGCTAAAAACGAACACATATTTCATAGCATTATCCTTCAAGAAAGACAAGATTTTGGTTGCAATTGTTCTATTTACAAGTGATATTCGTTTAAATAATAAAAGGTGAAGACAAAAGACAGATTCGACGATTTGAAGACGCAAACGACCAAAAAGCTAAAAAGTACAAAGTACAATCCAAGTGGTTCAATTTATTGATGAGAAACGTCTCAAAATTACAAGAGTACAAGCCGCAAAAATCAAAGTACAAGATATTAAATAGTACGAAAGGACGTTAAAAATCCGGAACCGGGACATGAACCAACTATTAAAGCGCGACGCAGCGGAGCTAAAATTACAAGTCAACTATGCACACGAATATAATATAATATAATATATAAATAATTCTATAAATTATTTATATATTATATTTATATTAAAAACCGTCGGCAAACTAGCAAACAAATCATTATGAGCTGGAATCTGAAGCCATGCGATCACATGGCCTGGAAGCACAATTTCCATGTGATCGCATGGGGCCAAAAGTCAGGCCAAGTGCTATAAATTGCAACATTTTCAGCCGAGTTTTACACATCTTTTTCTTTCCTTTCTCTGCACTCTCTCAACATATATATATATATATATATATATATATATATATATATATATATATATATATATATATTTTATAATTTTAATTTTAATTTAAGATTAATAATAATAAGGTTATAGTGGCGAATGTTTTAAGTTTGTAAATCGAAATTATGTCCGTGTAACACTACGTTATTAATACTCACTGTAAGTTATGTTCAACCTTTTTAAATTAATGTCTCGTAGCTAAGTTATTATTATGCTTATTTAAGCCGAAGTAATCGTGATGTTGGGCTAAATATTAAAGACGGGGTTATTGGGCTTTGTATCATAATTGGGGTTTGGACAAAAGTCCGACACTTGTGAAAATTAGACTATGAGCTATTAATGGGCTTTATATTTGTTTAATTTAATGATAGTTCGTTAATTTAATATAAAGATTTACAATTAGACGTACCTATAAATAACCACATACACTCGATCGGACACGATGGGCGGGATATTTATAAGTACTAATAATCGTTCATTTGACCGGACACGGGGATGGATTAATAGTCAATGAACTCATTAAAACATGGGTGGATTACATACAAGGACACTTGGTGTAATTGATAATAAAGTATTAAAACATTGGATTGCACACAGTCGATAACCTGGTGTATTCATTAACAATGTATTAAACCTTATTACAGTTTAAGTCCCCAATTAGTTAGAATATTTGACTTCGGGTATAAGGATAATTTGACGAGGACACTCGCACTTTATATTTATGACTGATGGACTGTAATGGACAAAAACCAGATGGACATATTGAATAATCCAGGACAAAGGACAATTAACACATGGTAATAAACTAAAATCAACACATCGAACATCATGATTATGGAAGTTTAAATAAGCATAATTCTTTTATTTTATATCTCATCGCACTTTTATTTATTGTCATTTTATTTATTGCACTTTTAATTATCGAACTTTTAATTATCGCACTTTTATTTATCGTCATTTACTTTATGCTTTAAATTAAGTTGTATTTATATTTAATATTTTACATTAGGTTTTAATTGTGACTTAAGACATAAAATCGACAAACCGGTCACTAAATGGTAAAAACCCCCCTTTTTATAATAATAATAATACTACTTATATATATATATATATATATATATATATATATATATATATATATATATATATATATATATATATATATATATATATATATATATATATATATATATATAGTTTAAAAATATAGCGTTAAACTTGGCTAGCTCCCTGCGGAACGAACCGAACTTACTAAAAACTACACTACTTACGATTAGGTACACTGCCTATAGTGTTGTAGCAAGGTTTAGGTATATCCACTCTATAAATAAATAAATAACTTGTGTAAAATTGTATCGTTTTTAATAGTATTTCGCAATAAAAAATATAACTATTTCATATACACCTCGCATAACATCACACCTATTTCTCAATAAGGTTGAAGTGATCCAATATTTATTTTTCTAATTGAAGAAATATATATTATTGAGAGATGATATAAATGTTTTGTAATCTAAGAAGTAAAGGAAACAATATTTTATTAAATGTCATATATTTGTGGGTATGCATACGTATATCCGAAAATTAGTTATGTGTTTGTTGTCATCTATGTAAGCATGAAAAACTATACATGCACACGTAATATAATTTGATACATATATACATATATACAATACAAATGCATTAAAAATGTCCATCACCACCATAAAAGTATCGCTAAGGAAAGTGAACTCATATATACATAACTTAATAAAACTACACACAAATCAAATGTATCTTTTAATAATTTCTAAAAAATTATTAAAGAAGATCAAAATTACATAATATAAGATAAAAATTATTTCCACACCAATTACATTTTAATGAAACCATATCGTAACATACATACATATACATATATATATATATATATATATATATATATATATACATATATATATATATATATATACATATATATATATATATATATACATATATATATATACATATATATATATATATATACATATACATATATATATATACATATAATGTTCTTGTGATAGACGGATGTTTGACAATGAAAGAGCAAATAAATTATGATGGCGATGATGATGAATAACTAATATATATAAATCTCTATCAATTATTTTAGTTGCAAAGTATGACTAACTTTTATATGAAAATGAGTATTGTATAAATGAAAATGGGTATTTATAGACAACAATGTATCATATGAGTTAGCTATTTAATATAAGAAAATGAAAAGATTAAAACATGTATATTTATTATAATTATAAGAATAATGAAAGGATTGAAACTTATCTATTTATTATAAGGAAAAATGAAAGGGTTAAATATTAGGTATTTGATAAAATAAAAATATAAGAAATAAACTAATTCGCTCAATAAAAATTTAACAAATTTAACTTATGTCATAAATAAATACTATTATTTCATTCTTTACATTTTCGTTATGCTAATTGGCTCAATAATAAAAGATGATCAACTATAATATTATTAGTTTTAGGATTATAATAGATATCTACTTCATTACATGATTATAAACGCTAATATGCTATATATTTAAATGAATTCATCACAATGAATAGATTATTTTTTAAACTTGTCTATATATTATTATATTTAAATGAACTTATCACAATAGATAGATTATTTTTTAAACTTTTTTTCTATGATAATTAAAATCTATTTATAAGTCTATATATATAATTAAATTTATTACAATGAGTAGATTATTTTTTTAATTTTTTAATATGATAATAAATGCAAGATATATATTTAAATAAATTTATCACAATAGCTAGATTATTTTTAAATCTTTTTTACTATGATAATTACAATCTATCTATAAGTCTATATATTTAAATAAATTTATTATAACGGGTAGATTATTATTATTTTTTTACTATGATAATAAATGCAAAAGATAATTCTCACTTTTTTTTTTCTATGATAAATAAATGCAAGAGTTGTTTTAAAATTTTTCAAATTCTTATATGGATGAGCTAAAATGATATTTGATACGCATTCAAATAAATAAATTTCGTTATCTTTAACTACTATCAATAGTACCTTTTAACTATATAAATGGCGTTTGGGTAGTTAAAGTATGGCCAAATCACAAATTCACAGTAAACATTAAAAAATGTTATGATTGGTGAGATCATGTAAGTTATGATCACCTTTACATTATTTTGTGAATAACAGAGATAGGTTGTTTATAGAGTGGTAGGAATTTTTAGAGAATTTGTACAGGAAGGCACAAAAGAGATGGGTTGTTTATAGAGTTAATAGAGATAACATATATAACTCGTTTACTCAATATTGCATATAAGTAATACGGAGTAGTTATTTAAACATATAATCTGTCATACCTTATTGATGCATTTCTGCAAAAAAGCATCATTGCTCCATTTCCAGAAAAAAGCCTCATTGATGTTATGATTCATTAACATATCTCTTGGCCATTTCACCTATAACAGCATAAAAAATAATCCGTTAATTATAAATCATCGGCTATCTACGTATCTTAACCTAAACAACATAAAAAATAGGCTACATGCAATTAGTAACATGCAAAGTTATTTTTTTTAAAACTGGTTAGTAGAATAAAAATGAAGCTTAATAAACGGATGTAAATAATATCTACTTAAAATCTACATGATTTCACATTCTACAAAATTTGATACATTACCGTGTAGATTTTTCAATTTTGCATATGAAATAAAATGATGAGCTACTTATACTATGGGTTATGGATTTCATTTCAGATTCTCACAGTAATTACATCAGTTATGTACTTACAATATTTAATTTATTTAAATTCACATTTTATTTCATTAAAAAGGAAGGGTAAATGCAATGGGGTTAATATTGAATAATGCAATGGAATGAATGATGATTTTTTTTACATGTGATAAATAGTATAAATAAAGGGTAATTCATATGGAGTTAACAATATTTATTATGGCCTAATTAATTTTTCAGGACTCAGTTTTTATATATATATATATATAGATAGATATAGATATAGATAGATAGATTATCATTTTTATTACTAAAAGTATCATTTTTATTATTATTATTATCATTATTACTAATATTTTTAATATTATTAATTATTATTACTATCAATAATATTATTACTAGTATTATCATTAATAACTCTATTAGTGTTACCATTTAGATTATTATTAGTAAATCATTATTATCAAAACTATCATTTTATTGAAAACATCATTTTAGTAAAATTATTATTTATATTAAAGTTATTAGTATCATGGTTATTATTAACAATACTTTATCAAATAAATACTTATATATAAAATATATATAAAAGTATATATAGAAATATATAACAATTGAAATAATATATATATAATTGTTCGATTACAATTAAATGTTTTAATATATATAAAACTGATATAGGTTCGTGAATTCGAGGTCAACTCTGCACTTGTTCAGTACCGTCATATGCATATTTACTACAAACTATCATATCGTATCGTGAGTTTCATTTGCTCCCTTTTTATTTATATTTTTGGGTTGAGAATACATGTACTATTTTTATAAATGATAGACACAAGTACAAACTATTATGCGACCAACATGAGTATTTTTATTGTGTTCATTTGAAACATGCAAATCCCTGCTTTGTAATATCATTAATTGCTAGACGAACTAAAGAGACAAACGAAATTATTATAAATAGCGCTATTGGGAGTAACGTCCCGAACTGTTGACCTCAGGTCAAATGGTGGTATAATAATGATCTCGACAATTACATATATATTGTCTCGGGGTAAAATCGTTTAGTTTTGATATTATACACTCATGGCATACTTATGATATACATGATATATCGTCTTTTATTAAATCTTGTGATCTATTACTGAAATCATTATTTATGACAAACCTATGAACTCACTCAATCTCGTGTTGACTTTTTAAAGTATGTTTATTCTCAGGTACTTAAATATTGCTTTCGCTGTATATCTGCTGCTTTGATGATGATTGCTTGCTATGCTTGGAGTCTTCATTACATATCATATCAATTAAAAACATTTAATGCTCTAAATACAATGTAATCTATTTATCTTCCGCTGCAAAACTCAATAAAACGTCTCATATAGAGTCGTTCTCGTTTATACAACTGTGATTTGATATAATTAGTCACAAATACCCCAGACCCTATTTGGGGGTGTGACAGTTTGGTATCAGAGCAGTATTGTTGTAGAGAACCAGGATTGCAATTTAAGTGTGCCTTATATAATTAGGTACCTTAGCAATGTAGGACTACAACTTTCCTTGATTATAGTGCCTTTAATTGTTGCCTTTAATTGTTAAATGCTACACTATACCTTAAAAACTATACTTATTAAATTCTTTAATCTTCCTTAGAATGCCATGCCAATCTAAGAACTCTGCTCACTCGCCTAAGTACTATCCAATCCTGCCACCACATTTAAATGCGACACCGTTCTCGACATTCCTTTGTCATCTATCACGGTTTTATGTATTACATATGTATTACATGAAATGTTATCCATGATTCTTGAAATCTCTACTATTCATTACTTTCAAAATCTTCGTTTTCTCGTTATTTTGATCATTGAACTTTCTTGACGGATGGCATCTACGAAACTCTAGAATGGAAGGGTTTGGATTACCGATTTAAAGGATCCTATAGCTCAAGCCCCTAGACCTGAATAGGCCATTGCGAATTGAAAGTCTTTAATCGAAAGTTATCTGATTACATACTTATCATTTTTAATCTCGACACGTCATACTGCCATTATTGGAGTATAGACACATCATATCTTATTATATCTTATCATATCTATCTCCATGGACTTTGTTTAACACTTTTCCTAAATTTTCTCCGTAAATTACGAAAATCTTTTTGCTATATATACGTATTCAAGGAGACGAATATATTATTCAGTATCCAACACCCATTTCATATTAAACCCTATTCCAAACACATAATATGGATTTCTCACCTGATTCCTCAAGTTCTTTTAGCTCCGAAGATAGCGTGACGGGAGCACACCCACCAATCAATTATCGTGATTTCTTCAGAAAATGGGGATGGGTTCGCGAAATACTCACCCTATGGAGAAATGAAGAAGGTAATCCATATCACGAGCCAAACTTACCACCAAACGTCGGAGTACTCGATCTGCTTACCGGCGAACCTGTTCGCAATATCGTTTTCACTCTTTTCGTAAGGATTTTCCGCCTCGAAGGTCGACTCGATGTAGCCCAAGATAGTATTCGTCCTCTACTCCTGAATTCTAACCAGGTAGGGTTATTAGAAGAAGTTAGAAGACTTCGAACTAGATATCAAGAATTGACAAACCTTACGGAAGAATGGGTAGAACTAATTCATAGACTTGAGCGTAAAGTAGAAACCCTGGAGGAAACGGTGCACGATTTCGAAGCTAGGCTCACATCTACTACCCAAGTACCACAAGCAATACCAACAGCAACAACAACAACACCACCAGCAGTATCGTCAACATAACCAGCACCGACGGCACTACCAGAATCATCAACAGCCTCAACAGTACTGCCAACATCATCAACACAGTAAGCATTATAAGCACCAGCAGTTGCATCAGTATCAGCAACAACATCAGCACCATCAGCTTCATCAACAACAACATCCACATCACAAGCCTCAACATCACAATCTATGCCACGAGCATCAACATCATACGCACCATAGATACCAAGGAATACCAATAACAACAAACGATGAAGTATTGATTCATAACTACATTGAAGAAATACTCTGCAGAGAATATGTAGTTTCTAAAAGTTTTTAGAGATTATTTATTCTTGTTCCAACCTCAAATCAGATGAGACTAATATGATATTAACTCATTAAATCCATGATTTACATCCGAAGAAAATATATATGTGGGTATATATTCAAATTCTTTGGTACAAACTGTTGATGTTAAAAATATTTTAACGGGTAGGTAATACCCAAGAAATATTTAGAATTCACATTAATATGTTACACTGTACAATCTTCAATTCTGATTCAGCAGACATTAACTATCCTACTCACATCCACAGATATATGTATCTGTTCACCGAAGAACAACCATTTTCATTCAAATTCAATTGGACATCCAAAGCTTTAGCAGGAGTTATCTTCCTAAGATCACTATATTCGTAAATTATATTCATTCGCATTCTTATCACATCAGACCACCGAAACCATCATTCATTACTTTTGAGATTTACAACATTTCTAGTTACATCCTACGCTTAAACACTTCAACTCCAAATTCTTGAAAACGCCTCAGAACTATAACCAATGATTCAGATTCGTTAAACTTTGAGAATGTTGACGAAGCATCAAAAGCTGTAGAGGGTCTTAATGACCAAAAGCTTGATAATAAAGAATAGTACGATGGAGAAGCTCAAAAGAAAACTTGGTACCCATGAAGGAGGCTGTTGACAAATCACGAAAATTAAACCTATACATAAAGAATCTAGATGATTCGATTTCTGATGGATATCACCGAAGATCTCTTTACGCATTCTAAATTTCTACAGAAGAATTTTCCTCGATTATAAAATCATTGTATCTTTCGTTATAAATATCCTCTATATCTCTGAAGATATCTTTATAACGATTCTTGTCCGCAATTAATTATCTCTTTGCGATATCTTTATTGCATCATAAAGGAAATTGTTTTAGTCTCTATATTCGGTAAAATTCAAGTTTAAATTATGAATGATTTCTGGAGAAGTGTTGGAAATTGAAGCATGAGTTAGTATAATATAATGACGTCATACCAACGTGATTATATTACAGTAAGTCATGCTAAATTTCTAATGAAAGATGATGATTCATAGACTTTATAATCATCATGTGCCATGTTACACAACTCTTACATTCTACTTAACCTCTGAACATATCAAGAACATATATTCTTGATAATTCTATCCTCAGTAATTCTGGTATTTTAATAAATCAAATCATGATACTACGTTCCTTTCTGCTTAGAACATTAGGTTCATTCAAAACTTCATACCTACGAATTCTGGACCATTACTTGCTTTACAAAAGCATGAAGCTTCGACATTGTAATGACCCTACTTTTTCCGTTATTTTTTTTTCTATTAAGTAATTAACTTTCGTTAAGTGGTATCATTGCCATGTCATTTTACGTGACTAGATTATATTCTATATAAATAAAATAATATTCCTATATTAGTTATTAAATGAAAAGGCATGACTATGTGTTAGTACGTTCCTAGGTATAACGTTTTTACTCGAAGAATCGTCTCGGTTTCCAAACCAATGATTATATATTCGTGATTTCTAAATCCGAATTTTTTTATATGACATTCCTATGTCATTCGAAAATTTTAAAATATTCCTATATTTTATTTTTTGGATTCATATCCTTTTTGTGTGTTTAAATCTTGTAACGCTATATTTATCGGATCGTGTGCGTTTACTTATTTAGGCCAAATTATAAGTCAATAAATCAAGTAATGTATATAGATTACTAAGAATTCAGATTTTTGAGTGATCCAAATGATTTCTAAATATCCTAACAATTATTCATTAAAGTATATAAACAAGAAAAGATGATATTTACGTTAAGAAAATTTTAAATGTGGTCAAGGATTCAATCGGTTATGGAAACAGATTAGCGATAGATCAAATATCCCATTTTTATGGGTCAAATATCTTAACTAACTGATAACAATTTGATTTCAATTATATTACTATCATAAAATAAATATAATAAATTGAGTCATGAACCATCTTTCAAAATTTAAGGAATAGTGTGCTTGGTTCACAAAGGGTAATGGGAATTGAAATAGCAATGGAATGATAATAGAAATGGAATGATCATTATCATTCCATTATTGTTGCTCGGTTATTTTTATTTAATAACTTTAATCTAAACACCCACTTCGTAAAAAAAATGCTGAATATATTAGTATTGAGACATTGCATTATATTACATCATATCATATATAAGACTAATCTACAATTAAAACGTAAATGTGATCGGAAGTGTTAAACAATTGTATCATTCTGAATACTATAAACAACCATGCTTAAATTAGTCGAAGTATTCTTTTCCATGAAATGTTAAACAAATACACATATGAGATGTGGTAATAATAATAATAATAATAATAATAATAATAATAATAATAATAATAATAATAATAATAATAATAATAATAATAATAATAATAATAATAATAATAATAATAATCTTTTCAACCACTGAGCCCCCCCTCTTTGACCTTGAGCTATCCATCCACATCTTAATTTTAATTAAAAGGACTTAAACCCATTAATTTTTATTAACACCAAATAAAAGCACTAGCCTTTTTTTTTTATTTCATTCATCAAACTTAAATATGTATGAGCATCTTTTTTTTTGCCTCATCCTTCTCTGCCAATTTACACAACATCAGGATCTTATTATTATTTTTTTCTATGCTTAATCATTACTTGGATACGATCGTGCAAATTTGTTGTTCATCACCGTTCCTTCGATTATTGCGCCTAATTGTAAGGAATCTTTAAAACTTAATTATTTTTATTTTTACTTTTAGATCCATATTTAAAGTGTGTACATGTATAGTAGTGCTTGTGGTTGATTGTGGTATAACTAGAATTAATTAATTTCATTAAAATGAACATTTTTCAGTTTATAAATTTTGGACGCAGCTTTAAATGCATTTTTTGGGATCCGTGCCATGATTTATTGTGATGAATTGTAGCTCATTGAGTTTCTCTTATTGAGTAGTGAAATTTTCATATAGGACTCATATTAAACGGATTAACGGATTGAAAATTATGACCGATTGAAGTTTTAATAAATTTATTAATTTTATAATTAATTACAGCAGCCATGGCCTTGAAAAACGTGATGTTTCTGGGCTGTTAGAGCATCACCATCATGTTGGGATTGTGTTTGCGAATCAAAAATATATAAAGAACGTTAAAATCTGATGAACGGTTTGTAAGATACGATTAAAACAAGTTTTGGAATAAAAATATTAATAGATACGAAATCGACCAGGTCTATTGCCGTTGTCTCGGTATGCGTACGGCCTGATATCAAATTTCTGGGTTCACTAGTGCATGCGTATCGAAAAATTAATAAGTTTGGACTCTTGATTCATGTCGTTCGCAATTTTTATGAATTAGTTGTGATTCTTCAAAGTTTATAAAAATAAATTTTCTTATTAGAAGGGTGAAGCAGAAAATGAACTTTTGTCAAAATCGTGTCGATCACCATGGTCATATAAATGCTGTAAAAATCGTTAAATAAATCATGTAGAATTTTGATAGCAAGGGGAGGCTTGTGGTTATCTCGTTTGTCAAACCGAGTACCGAGCGTCTTTTTAAAAATTGTCAAAGTAGCTCACCAGCGCACTTGTATATTTTTCTGAAATGCTGAAAATCAGAAACTTAAAATGTCAAAATCGTTTCGATCGTCGAGGTAATTTGAATACGAATTAGGTGCTGAAATAAATCATGGTGTAACTTTGTGATAAGGAGAAGCTCTCGGATTTTCCCGTTCGTTGATCCAAGGTCTGTGAATTTTTTAAAAATAGTCAAAGTAGGTTACTTGGCCATATTTATACTTTTTCTGAAAAGCTGAAACAAAATCATTGAAATGTCGAAACAGCGTCAGTTGCGATGAGTTGCTCAAATCGAGTTGGCTCCTGAAAATTTTTGTGTAGTCTCTTTGTGCTAAAAGGTAGCACTTGGCATTGCTCGTTTGTCAATTGAGGTCCCACTGATTTTTGTAAAAATTCCCAAAGTGGATAGTTTAGTCATTGTTACAATATTTTTGAATTTGTAAATTTTCTAAGTCATTCAACTACCAAGACTAATATTATGATAATATGATGTTAACATGAGTATATATAAGTTTTAAAGATTGTCTTTAAGTCTTATTGACTTTCAACGTTGACTGTTGACTTTTTGAAAATGAGTTTCGGGTTGAGTGTTGATCTTTTAGGTTGACTTTTGGTTATTGACTTTTTGAGTTGACATTTATAAATAGAAATTTACTAAAAATGAAAACTTTCCTAAAATAGAAACTTACTAAAAATAGAAATATAAGGTATATGTAATACTTTATCTTATTCAATACATTGCCTTTTAATACTAAATCCACAACAAGCACTAGGACTATCATGCTATGACCCGACATAAGTTAGATATATTCTGACCAACTTTCATAATTAGGCTGGACTCTCGATCATCCTTGATCCTATATTATTGGTGTACGCGTGTGCTCGTTTTTAGTGCACTCAAGGTGAGTTATAGTCCACCTTTTTCTACTGTTAAATCTTTTTGGGATGAGAATACAATTTTTTATTTTTTTTTACATATTAGACACAAGTAATCAAAAATGGTAAATTATTCATTTGTGAGTTGAACAAAAATATACCTTAGCTTGGTAACTTGTAGCTACGGGCTCTGTACCGTAGGCGCGAATCCGATTGATAGATCTATCGGGCCTGACCGCCCCATTCCTTCCTAGTCGCGCTAGTTTTCAAGGGAATGTATAGTCCTTCGTAGAAGATACACATGTTCAGTGTATGGTCCATAAAAGGGTAGATAAACCGAGTTAAGTTGGGTTACCAGGTGCTCACGGGATAAATGTAATAATATTTTAAAGACGTTTCTCAACATTAAATCTTGTGGTCAAATTTAATTCAAGTTGTTTTATTAAACCTATATCTCACCAACATTCTTATGTTGACAGTTTACTCGCATGTTTTATTCTCAGGTACCTAGATATTGCTTCCGTTGTTAATAGAAGGCATGACCGTGCTTTTGGGACCGATGATAACGGGCTGCATCAATAGCGATTTTGACGGGTCGTTATAGTTGGTATCAGAGCATTGGTTGTAGGGAATTAGACTACACTGATGTGGTTACCCTGAGTCAATAGGGTGCATTAGTGAGTCTAGTCTACAACCCGACTTATAGCTTTATGTGTTATTATACATTTTAAGTTTATCTCATGATTATTCATACATGTGTTACACTCTCCCTATATCTATATATGTGGGCGCATAGAATTCTACATCTGAATCTGCATGTAACTCTGATCTGATTGTTAACTCAACTACATTCATATTTCATGATTTTACGGTCAAGGTTCTCTAAAGCCTACTAAGGAATCACACTCCCTCCTATCAATCAAGCTCACAGTTATCCATACTCTATACTTTTGCCATGTTTTACGGTCAAAGTTCTCTAAAGCCTACTAAGGAATCACACTCCATCATATCAATCAAGCTCACTGTTATCCATACTCTATACTTTTGCCATGTTATGAATCCTTTCATTAACATTTAAGGCAATATTATTTTAATATGTGCTACATATTGCGTAAATATATACGTTGACTTTGAAGTATTCGAAACTGTTAGAAAACACTCAGTTAGTGAAACCAAGGGATGTCATTCTTGACTCCTAAAATTCTCGACATTCCTATGTCATCTATTATGGTTATGTATATAACATATGTGTTATATCACGTGAGATGTCATCCATGATTTCTGAAATGCTCGACATTCCAATATCAGCTATTATATTTATGTATATAACATTCTTGTTATATTACGTACCTATGTGCTTTGGCTTAAAAATTCTGAAAAACACCTCGGTTTGCGAACTGAGAAACATCGTTCTTGATTTATAAAAATTCTAAATGATTCAAAGACATTCCCATGTCATCATTATTCGTGATTATTATTACTAATAATTTTTGTCTCTCCGTGCTATCCTTAGTGTGCTGTTTAAGAAATCGTTTTATATAGAATTGTGTAGAAACTCGATTTTGATCACGCATCCTGACCTTATGGAGTGATATTGAAACAGAAGTATGAATTAGTTGAATATAATGACGCCTGGCCAATGAAATTATATTACAGTAATTCATATAGAAATTTCAATATTGTGACATGAGGAATAGAAAGTGAATCAAAGAAAATTATCTTGCTCGTGCATTTAGTAATAATGGATTGCTTGACACTATACGAGCAAATGATGTCCTACCCAAATAATAATCGACTACTGCCAGCTCAGAATCAAGGGTGGGATACACTATCTGAAATTTCTCCATTCGCCCGCGGGCTGCGGCATGAGCTAAATTCATCCTAATCGCATCAGAAAAACTTCTAGCACAATTAAAGAAATCCCATAACGTTTTGACGTACCCTCTTCTCGGGCCAGTAAAGACCGAAGTTTAATTATGTCCCTATTACTACATTGGATTCATGTGATCCTTCACACACTCAATATGATCAAGGGTAGCATTGATATAATTATCATTATGTTGCTTAAGGTCAAACATCGTGCAATTTGTTGTACCTAAATGATAAGTTGCGACCCTTGTGTCGTTAACCCTTCTTGTAGATCTTGTGATACTTCTTTTCACCTCATGTTAAAAGCATGAGTTACACTAACCACTTGCAACACCTCAATCCCATTATGTCGCGTTTCCTAACCTCATGTTGGGATAGACACCTTCTCATTAACGACCTTGTGTGATATATATCATTATTTTCCCACACAAACTTCCACATGGATAAAAGTCGTGATCATCAGTTACACACCGTAACCTTTCCATCCAAACACTCACTTTAGTGAGTCAACCTTGTGCTCCTTCATATTTGTCTATACGAATACTGGATTATTCATATCCAAGTTATTATGAAATCTTTACAACCGTCAAAATTAAGCGGTTCATGAGCATGTATAAGAAAGGGGCATGGCGCTACGTTACGCCATATCCTTTGACATCCATAAACACTTGAATGGTTCAACTTCTTAGATACAAACCACACAAGGATTGTGTTCTCTCTACACTTGTGAGAATGATACTCTTTCATTAGTAACTCTAAATCCTAACTTATTCCAAGAAATTACCCACCTGGTAATAATGGTACCACCAGTCTTTTGACTTCAATATTAGTTATAATCAGTGCGGCATTTTGCAATGACAACAAGAGATTAACTTCTTATCCTCATACTCCACCATTCCTATCTCACTTGTCAGCAACAAGTTCACACATGAATATATTGGGTCCAACAACTTGTGTCCTGTTAACATTCATGGAACACACTTGGTTCGTTAGTTCTCATTACTTTGTAACAATTGTTGCTCAAATTCCACCCAATGGAACAAGGTCCTGAATAGAATTTCTAAAAAATTCGGTCACTTATGCAATTTATAAATCAAATAAATAAATTTCCTTTTATCTATTTTTGATTAAATACATATTAAATCTTAACCCACTTAAAAAAATAAGTTCTTTTATGAGTTGTTTAGCTAATTTAAACAGTTTTACATAAAATGGTATACGTTGTACATAACTCTGGTATTACTAAGAACTTCGCTCCACTTATATGATGTCACATCAAGGATTTCAAACTTTTTGATTGGTCATATAAAAATTTTCGTAATATTCTACACCACGTATGGATCCCATTTTTTCTCATCCTTCGAGCAAGGATGAAATTCACCACTAGGTTCATCGTTAAAAACTCTTACGCTGCCTTGATTGGCAATTCTATAAATGTAGTTGGAAAGTCGCTACTCTCATCAACTCTTTCTTTTTAGGGTTGGCAGTGGCGGAAATGTGAGATGTAAAATTAGTGTCTGAGATACGTTTAGTGGTTACTCTGACCGCATGAAAGGCACTGAGTGAATTTCTACCCCAACTGTTGTTTCATTTGGTATTGACTCCAACTAATAGGTATTTCGCACCTGGGGTCAACTATTCTTTATAATCTATGATTCACGTATTTTATCATCCGCACATAAACCTACAAAAGAGGATGAATCCTAAATAGACTCGACCATTTGTGCAAGGGGCTCACTCTCGTTAAGAGATCACATATATTCGTGCGGTTTCCCTTCGAAAATATAGTCTAAAATATTTTAAAAGTATATGATCCTCGTTATCCTCTTTAGAGGAGTTACCTTAAAGGTCTATGACACTAATGTAGTTACTCTAAACATTTTTTCCTTTGTTGGTCGCAAATAGCTGATATCCAAGTCGGGTTTCGACCACCGTTTCAACTCGTAACTGAAATAATGATCATGTAGCTATATTTTACAAATGTGCTTTCAAAATTCCTTCCAAGGACAAGTATGCATGCATTATAATAAAGTGAACACTAGCTTCATTAATCACTCAGACCATTCTGAGGGCATTTTAAATAATTGTGACTTGCATGGTATTTAAGCCAGGTTAGTAACTCTTCAGCTGGCATCTCGATTCGATCATTTACTTCGTACATTTCTTAAATACCGGGGGCATTATGCCTATGGTTATCTTCAAGAATCAAAAGGTTATTAACATCCGTAGCTAACACGATCCTGACATTTAACTACATGGCTGTGACCACCGTGCATAAACGATCAATGTTTTAAATGAGCTTAATAATGTTCATGATGCACTTCATGCATCAAGATTACTGAAATGCCTGTATGGCTAAAACATCATTATCCCTTTTGAGGAGATCAATCCAGATAACGCATTCTTGTTATCAAGAAACGATATGAATTTGTTTATCTTGGGATAAAAAAAATTAAGTTAACGTCGTATACCTCTTATAATTATACGAAAGGACATCTTCCAAAGTCAATGGTTCACTACTGAACACTAGAGTCTCTCGGGACATTGATATGATCCACGTGTCTCCAACTCTGTACCATTGATGGTCACTCGTCAAAATTTTGGGACGAAATTTTCTTTAACAGGTAGTACTGTAATGACCCTACTTTTTCCGTTATTTTTTTTCTATTAAGTAATTAACTTTCGTTAAGTGGTATCATTTCCATGTCATTTTACGTGACTAGATTATATTCTATATAAATAAAATAATATTCCTATATTAGTTATTAAATGAAAAGGCATGACTATGTGTTAGTACGTTCCTACGTATAACGTTTTTACTCGAAGAATCGTCTCGGTTTCCAAACCAATGATTATATATTCGTGATTTCTAAATCTGAATTTTTTATATGACATTCCTATGTCATTCGAAAATTTTAAAATATTCCTATATTTTATTTTTTGGATTCATATCCTTTTTGCGTGTTTAAATCTTGTAACGCTATATTTATCGGATCGTGTGCGTTTACTTATTCGGGCTAAATTATAAGTCAATAAATCAAGTAATGTATATAGATTACTAAGAATTCAGATTTTTGAGTGATCCAAATGATTTCTAAATATCCTAACAATTATTAATTAAAGTATATAAACAAGAAAAGATGATATTTATGTTAAGAAAATTTTAAATGTGGTCAAGGATTCAATCGGTTATGGAAACAGATTAGCGATAGATCAAATATCCCATTTTTATGGGTCAAATATCTTAACTAACTGATAACAATTTGATTTCAATTATATTACTATCATAAAATAAATATAATAAATTGAGTCATGAACCATCTTTCAAAATTTAAGGAATAGTGTGCTTGGTTCACAAAGGGTAATGGGAATTGAAATAGCAATGGAATGATAATAGAAATGGAATGATCATTATCATTCCATTATTGCTGCTAGGTTGTTTTTATTTAATAACTTTAATCTAAACACCCACTTCGTAAAAAAAATTTGCTGAATATATTAGTATTGAGACATTGCATTATATTACATCATATCATATATCGGAAGTGTTAAACAATTGTATCATTCTGAATACTATAAACAACCATGCTTAAATTAGTCGAAGTATTCTTTTCCATGAAATGTTAAACAAATACACATATGGGATGTGGTAATAATAATAATAATAATAATAATAATAATAATAATAATAATAATAATAATAATAATAATAATAATAATAATAATAATAATAATAATAATAATAATCTTTTCAACCACCGAGCCCTCCCTCTTTTGAAATGTCCCGTTCTTATTGATTAAAAACGTTCCATATTAATTGATTTCGTTGCGAGGTTTTGACCTCTATATGAGACGTTTTTCAAAGACTGCATTCATTTTAAAACAAACCATAACCTTTATTTCATAAATAAAGGTTTAAAAAGCTTTACGTAGATTATCAAATAATGATAATCTAAAATATCCTGTTTACACACGACCATTACATAATGGTTTACAATACAAATATGTTACATCGAAATCAGTTTCTGGAATGCAGTTTTTACACAATATCATACAAACATGGACTCCAAATCTTGTCCTTATTTAAGTATGCGACAGCGGAAGCTCTTAATAATCACCTGAGAATAAACATGCTTAAAACGTCAACAAAAATGTTGGTGAGTTATAGGTTTAACCTATATATATCAAATCATAATAATAGACCACAAGATTTCATATTTCAATACACATCCCATACATAGAGATAAAAATCATTCATATGGTGAACACCTGGTAACCGACATTAACAAGATGCATATATAAGAATATCCCCATCATTCCGGGACACCCTTCGGATATGATATAAATTTCGAAGTACTAAAGCATCCGGTACTTTGGATGGGGTTTGTTAGGCCCAATAGATCTATCTTTAGGATTCGCGTCAATTAGGGTGTCTGTTCCCTAATTCATAGATTACCAGACTTAATAAAAAGGGGCATATTCGATTTCGATAATTCAACCATAGAATGTAGTTTCATGTACTTGTGTCTATTTTGTAAATCATTTATAAAACCTGCATGTATTCTCATCCCAAAAATATTAGATTTTAAAAGTGGGACTATAACTCACTTTCACAGATTTTTACTTCGTCGGGAAGTAAGACTTGGCCACTGGTTGATTCACGAACCTATAACAATATATACATATATATCAAAGTATGTTCAAAATATATTTACAACACTTTTAATATATTTTGATGTTTTAAGTTTATTAAGTCAGCTGTCCTCGTTAGTAACCTACAACTAGTTGTCCACAGTTAGATGTACAGAAATAAATCGATAAATATTATCTTGAATCAATCCACGACCCAGTGTATACGTATCTCAGTATTGATCACAACTCAAACTATATATATTTTGGAATCAACCTCAACCCTGTATAGCTAACTCCAACATTCACATATAGAGTGTCTATGGTTGTTCCGAAATATATATAGATGTGTCGACATGATAGGTCGAAACATTGTATACGTGTCTATGGTATCTCAAGATTATATAATATACAATACAAGTTGATTAAGTTATGGTTGGAATAGATTTGTTACCAATTTTCACGTAGCTAAAATGAGAAAAATTATCCAATCTTGTTTTACCCATAACTTCTTCATTTTAAATCCGTTTTGAGTGAATCAAATTGCTATGGTTTCATATTGAACTCTATTTTATGAATCTAAACAGAAAAGTATAGGTTTATAGTCGGAAAAATAAGTTACAAGTCGTTTTTGTAAAGGTAGTCATTTCAGTCGAAAGAACGACGTCTAGATGACCATTTTAGAAAACATACTTCCACTTTGAGTTTAATCATAATTTTTGGATATAGTTTCATGTTCATAATAAAAATCATTTTCTCAGAATAACAACTTTTAAATCAAAGTTTATCATAATTTTTAATTAACTAACCCAAAACAGCCCGCGGTGTTACTACGACGGCGTAAATCCGGTTTTACGGTGTTTTTCGTGTTTCCAGGTTTTAAATCATTAAGTTAGCATATCATATAGATATAAAAAATGTGTGTAGTTAATTTTAAAAGTCAAGTTAGAAGGATTAACTTTTGTTTGCGAACAAGTTTAGAATTAACTAAACTATGTTCTAGTGATTACAAGTTTAAACCTTCGAATAAGATAGCTTTATATGTATGAATCGAATGATGTTATGAACATCATTACTACCTTAAGTTCCTTGGATAAACCTACTGGAAAAGTGAAAAATGGATCTAGCTTCAACGGATCCTTGGATGGCTCGAAGTTCTTGAAGCAGAATCATGACACGAAAACAAGTTCAAGTAAGATCATCACTTGAAATAAGATTGTTATAGTTATAGAAATTGAACCAAAGTTTGAATATGATTATTACCTTGTATTAGAATGATAACCTACTGTAAGAAACAAAGATTTCTTGAGGTTGGATGATCACCTTACAAGATTGGAAGTGAGCTAGCAAACTTGAAAGTATTCTTGATTTTATGTAACTAGAACTTGTAAAATATATGAAGAACACTTAGAACTTGAAGATAGAACTTGAGAGAGATCAATTATATGAAGAAAATTGAAGAATGAAAGTGTTTGTAGGTGTTTTTGGTCGTTGGTGTATGGATTAGATATAAAGGATATGTAATTTTGTTTTCATGTAAATAAGTCATGAATGATTACTCATATTTTTGTAATTTTATGAGATATTTCATGCTAGTTGCCAAATGATGGTTCCCACATGTGTTAGGTGACTCACATGGGCTGCTAAGAGCTGATCATTGGAGTGTATATACCAATAGTACATACATCTAAAAGCTGTGTATTGTACGAGTACGAATACGGGTGCATACGAGTAGAATTGTTGATGAAACTGAACGAGGATGTAATTGTAAGCATTTTTGTTAAGTAGAAGTATTTTGATAAGTGTCTTGAAGTCTTTCAAAAGTGTATGAATACATATTAAAACACTACATGTATATACATTTTAACTGAGTCGTTAAGTCATCGTTAGTCGTTACATGTAAATGTTGTTTTGAAACCTTTAGGTTAATGATCTTGTTGAATGTTGTTAACCCAATGTTTATTATAACAAATGAGATGTTAAATTGTTATATTATCATGATATTATGATATATAATATATCTCAGTATGATGTATATACAGTTAAATGTCGTTACAACGATAATCGTTACATATATGTCTCGTTTCGAAATCATTAAGTTAGTAGTCTTATTTTTACATATGTATTTCATTGTTAATACACTTAATAATATATTTACTTATCATTTAACATAATTAACCAAGTGTATCAATATCTTAATATGATTCATATGTACCTAGTAAGACGTTGTTATAACGATAATCGTTATATATATCGTTTTCGAGTTTCTTAAATTAATAGTCTCATTTTTATGTATATAACTCATTGTTAAAATACCTAATGAGATACATACTTATAATAAAAACATGTTAACTATATATATAACCATATATATGTCATCGTATAGTTTTTACAAGTTTTAACGTTCGTGAATCACCGGTCAACTTGGGTGGTCAATTGTCTATATGAAACATATTTCAATTAATCAAGTCTTAACAAGTTTGATTGCTTAACATGTTGGAAACATTTAATCATGTAAATATCAATCTCAATTAATATATATAAACATGGAAAAGTTCGGGTCACTACAGTACCTACCCGTTAAATAAATTTCGTCTCGAAATTTTAAGCTGTTGAAGGTGTTGACGAATCTTCTGGAAATAGATGCGGGTATTTCTTCTTCATCTGATCTTCACGCTCCCAGGTGAACTCAGGTCCTCTACGAGCATTCCATCGAACCTTAACAATTGGTATCTTGTTTTGCTTAAGTCTTTTAACCTCACGATCCATTATTTCGACGGGTTCTTCGATGAATTGAAGTTTTTCGTTGATTTGGATTTCATCTAACGGAATAGTGAGATCTTCTTTAGCAAAACATTTCTTCAAATTCGAGACGTGGAAAGTGTTATGTACAGCCGCGAGTTGTTGAGGTAACTCAAGTCGGTAAGCTACTGGTCCGACACGATCAATAATCTTGAATGGTCCAATATACCTTGGATTTAATTTCCCTCGTTTACCAAATCGAACAACGCCTTTCCAAGGTGCAACTTTAAGCATGACCATCTCTCCAATTTCAAATTCTATATCTTTTCTTTTAATGTCAGCGTAGCTCTTTTGTCGACTTTGGGCGGTTTTCAACCGTTGTTGAATTTGGATGATCTTCTCGGTAGTTTCTTGTATAATCTCCTTACCCGTAATCTGTCTATCCCCCACTTCACTCCAACAAATCGGAGACCTGCACTTTCTACCATAAAGTGCTTCAAACGGCGCCATCTCAATGCTTGAATGGTAGCTGTTGTTGTAGGAAAATTCTGCTAACGGTAGATGTCGATCCCAACTGTTTCCGAAATCAATAACACATGCTCGTAGCATGTCTTCAAGCGTTTGTATCGTCCTTTCACTCTGCCCATCAGTTTATGGATGATAGGCAGTACTCATGTCTAGACGAGTTCCTAATGCTTGCTGTAATGTCTGCCAGAATCTTGAAATAAATCTGCCATCCCTATCAGAGATAATAGAGATTGGTATTCCATGTCTGGAGACGACTTCCTTCAAATACAGTCGTGCTAACTTCTCCATCTTGTCATCCTCTCTTATTGGCAGGAAGTGTGCTGATTTGGTGAGACGATCAACTATTACCCAAATAGTATCAAAACCACTTGCAGTCCTTGGCAATTTAGTGATGAAATCCATGGTAATGTTTTCCCATTTCCATTCCGGGATTTCGGGTTGTTGAAGTAGACCTGATGGTTTCTGATGCTCAGCTTTGACCTTAGAACACGTCAAACATTCTCCTACGTATTTAGCAACATCGGCTTTCATACCCGGCCACCAAAAATGTTTCTTGAGATCCTTGTACATCTTCCCCGTTCCAGGATGTATTGAGTATCTGGTTTTATGAGCTTCTCTAAGTACCATTTCTCTCATATCTCCAAATTTTGGTACCCAAATCCTTTCAGCCCTATACCGGGTTCCGTCTTCCCGAATATTAAGATGCTTCTCCGATCCTTTGGGTATTTCATCCTTTAAATTTTCCTCTTTTAAAACTCCTTGTTGCGCCTCCTTTATTTGAGTAGTAATGTTATTATGAATCATTATATTCATAGATTTTACTCGAATGGGTTCTCTGTCCTTCCTGCTCAAGGCATCGGCTACCACATTTGCCTTCCCCGGGTGGTAACGAATCTCAAAGTCGTAATCATTCAATAATTCAATCCACCTACGCTGCCTCATATTCAGTTGTTTCTGATTAAATATGTGTTGAAGACTTTTGTGGTCGGTATATATAATACTTTTGACCTCATATAAGTAGTGCCTCCAAGTCTTTAATGCAAAAACAACCGCGCCTAATTCCAAATCATGCGTCGTATAATTTTGTTCGTGAATCTTTAATTGTCTAGACGCATAAGCAATCACCTTCGTTCGTTGCATTAATACACAACCGAGACCTTGCTTTGATGCATCACAATAAATCACAAAATCATCATTCCCTTCAGGCAATGACAATATAGGTGCCATAGTTAGCTTTTTCTTCAATAACTGAAACGCTTTCTCTTGTTCATCATTCCATTCAAATTTCTTCCCTTTATGCGTTAATGCAGTCAAGGGTTTTGCTATTCTGGAAAAGTCTTGGATGAACCTTCTGTAGTAACCAGCTAGTCCTAAAAACTGGCGTATGTGTTTCGGAGTTTTCGGGGTTTCCCACTTTTCAACAGTTTCTATCTTTGCCGGATCCACCTTAATACCTTCTTTGTTCACTATGTGACCGAGGAATTGAACTTCTTCCAACCAAAATGCACACTTTGAAAACTTAGCGTACAATTCTTCCTTCCTCAATACTTCTAACACCTTTCTCAAATGTTCACCGTGTTCTTGGTCATTCTTTGAGTAAATAAGTATGTCATCAATGAAAACAATGACAAACTTGTCAAGGTATGGTCCACACACTCGGTTCATAAGGTCCATGAACACAGCTGGTGCATTAGTTAAACCAAACGGCATGACCATAAACTCGTAATGACCGTAACGTGTTCTGAAAGCAGTCTTTATAATATCATCTTCTTTCACCCGCATTTGATGATACCCGGAACGTAAGTCAATCTTTGAATAAACAGACGAGCCTTGTAGTTGATCAAATAAGTCGTCGATTCTCGGTAGTGGGTAGCGGTTCTTGATGGTAAGTTTGTTCAACTCTCGGTAGTCGATACACAACCTGAATGTACCATCTTTCTTCTTGACAAACAAAACAGGAGCTCCCCACGGTGATGTGCTTGGTCGAATGAAACCACGCTCTAAAAGTTCTTGTAATTGGCTTTGTAGTTCTTTCATCTCGCTGGGTGCGAGTCTGTAAGGAGCACGAGCTATTGGTGCAGCTCCTGGTACAAGATCTATTTGAAATTCAACGGATCGATGTGGGGGTAATCCCGGTAATTCTTTCGGAAATACATCGGGAAATTCTATTGCGACGGGAACATCATTGATGCTCTTTTCTTCAGTTTGTACTTTCTCGACGTGTGCTAGAACAGCATAGCAACCTTTTCTTATTAGTTTTTGTGCCTTCAAATTACTAATAAGATGTAGCTTCGTGTTGCCCTTTTCTCCGTACACCATTAAGGGTTTTCCTTTTTCTCGTATAATGCGAATTGCATTTTTGTAACAAACGATCTCCGCTTTCACTTCTTTCAACCGGTCCATACCGATTATCACATCAAAACTCCCTAACTCTACTGGTATCAAATCAATCTTAAATGTTTCGCTAACCAGTTTAATTTCTCGATTCCGACATATATTATCTGCTGAAATTAATTTACCATTTGCTAATTCGAGTAAAAATTTACTATCCAAAGGCGTCAATGGACAACTTAATTTAGCACAAAAATCTCTACTCATATAGCTTCTATCCGCACCCGAATCAAATAAAACGTAAGCAGATTTATTGTCAATAAGAAACGTACCCGTAACAAGCTCCGGGTCTTCCTGTGCCTCTGCCGCATTAATATTGAAAACTCTTCCACGGCCTTGTCCATTCGTGTTCTCCTGGTTCGGGCAATTTCTAATAATGTGGCCCGGTTTTCCACATTTATAACAAACTACATTGGCATAACTTGCTCCGACACTACTTGCTCCGCCATTACTCGTTCCGACACCATTTGTTCCTTTCGTTCTATTAACCCCTGGTCCGTAGACCTCACACTTCGCCGCGCTATGACCATTTCTTTTACACTTGTTGCAAAATTTGGTGCAGAACCCCGAGTGATTCTTTTCACACCTTTGGCATAGCTGCTTCTGATTGTTGTTGTTGTTGCGGTTATTATTGTTGTTGGGATGATTGTTGTAGTTGCTGTTGTTGTTGTTGTTGTTGTTGTTGTTGTTGTTGTTGTTGTTGTTGGGCCGTTTGTTGTAGTTGCGATTGATGTTGCGATTGTTGGGATAATTGTTGCGATTATTGTTGTAATTGCTGCTGTTGTTGTATTGGTGATTCTTATCACCGTTTTCCTCCCACTTTCTTTTAACTTGCTTCACATTGGCCTCTTTAGCAGTCTGTTCTTTAATTCTTTCTTCAATCTGGTTCACGAGTTTGTGAGCCATTCTACATGCCTGTTGTATGGAGGCGGGCTCGTGTGAACTTATATCTTCTTGGATTCTTTCCGGTAATCCTTTCACAAATGCGTCGATCTTCTCTTCCTCATCTTCGAATGCTCCCGGACACAATAGGCACAATTCTGTGAATCGTCTTTCGTACGTGGTAATATCAAATCCTTGGGTTCGTAACCCTCTAAGTTCTGTCTTGAGCTTATTGACCTCGGTCCTGGGACGGTACTTCTCGTTCATCAAGTGCTTGAATGCTGACCACGGTAGTGCGTACGCATCGTCTTGTCCCACTTGCTTTAGATAGGTATTCCACCATGTTAACGCAGAACCTGTGAAGGTATGCATAGCGTACTTTACTTTGTCCTCTTCAGTACACTTACTTATGGCAAACACCGATTCGACCTTCTCGGTCCACCGTTTTAATCCGATCGGTCCTTCGGTTCCATCAAATTCCAAAGGTTTGCAGGCAGTGAATTCTTTGTAGGTGCATCCTACACGATTTCCTGTACTGCTAGATCCAAGGTTATTGTTGGTATGTAGCGCAGCCTGTACTGCGGCTATGTTTGAAGCTAGAAAAGTACGGAATTCCTCTTCATTCATATTCACGGTGTGTCGAGTAGTCGGTGCCATTTCCTTCAAAATAGTCAAATGGAACAAGTTAATCATACAGAATATTAAGAGTAGTTAATAGTATTTCGTAGCATAATATGAACTCATTTATAAAAGCTTTTTCTTCATATTAGCGTTTTATAAGTTTAAATTCGGGTAGTACCTACCCGTTAAGTTCATACTTAGTAGCTAATATACAATTCAACTACTACAATTCTATATGAAAAACTGATTATAATAATATTTCGCGTTCAAACTTTTATACAATATTTTACAAACTTACAATACCGCTTATTTTGCATAAAGCATGAAATATAGCACACAATAACTTTGATACAAGATAGTTGTGAAGATAATTCTAGCTAGTACACAAGTCGTTCAGCAAAGGCAATAAAGACACGTAATTCATACGTCCAGAAACAAGTCATGCATTCTGGTTTTACTAGGACTACTTCCCATCCTTGGTCTTGTGCAACATAACCGTTATGGCCGTTTATAAGACAGCGTGTTGTAACGTCGTCAAAGGGACGAGGGTTACGTAATGTCCAACAGTCCCGTAACAATCTAAAAACCTCATTTCTTACCCCAATTACCGACTCCGTCACTTGTGGAAACGTTTTGTTTAATAGTTGTAGCCCGATGTTCTTGTTCTCACTTTGGTGAGAAGCGAACATTACTAATCCGTAAGCATAACATGCTTCTTTATGTTGCATGTTAGCCGCTTTTTCTAAATCACGAAGTCCAATATTCGGATATATTGAGTCAAAATAATTTCTTAACCCATTGCGTAAAATAGCATTTGGGTTCCCCGCAATATATGCGTCAAAGTAAACACATCGTAACTTATTGGTTTCCCAATGTGATATCCCCCATCTTTCAAACGAAAGCCTTTTATAAACCAAGGCATTCTTGGAACGTTCTTCGAATGTCTTACAAACTGATCTCGCCTTAAATAGTTGTGCCGAAGAATTCTGACCGACTCTAGACAAGATTTCATCAATCATTTCTCCGGGTAGGTCTCTTAAAATATTGGGTTGTCTATCCATTTTGTGTTTTTATACTGTAAAATAGACAAGAGTTAGATTCATAAAAAAAAAATACTTATTAATACAAGCAATTTTTACATATATCATAAAGCATAAGCACACTATATTACATATATTACACCACACGAATACAACTATCTTATTCCGACTCTCTTGTTTCTTCTTCTTCGGTTTTTGGTTCGTTTTGCCAAGTTTCTAGAGATATATGATGTTCCCCTAATACGAGCCGTCGTGATCCACATTGGTTTAGAAAAACCTGGTGGTTTAGAGGTTCCCGGGTCATTGTTACAACTTAAGGACTTCGGGGGTTGACGATACATATAAAGTTCATCGGGGTTGGAATTAGATTTCTCTATTTTTATGCCCTTTCCCTTATTATTTTCTTTTGCCTTTTTAAATTCAGTTGGGGTAATTTCTATAACATCATCGGAATTCTCGTCGGAATCCGATTCATCGGAGAATTGGTAATCCTCCCAATATTTTGCTTCCTTGGCGGAAACACCATTGACCATAATTAACCTTGGTCGGTTGGTTGAGGATTTTCTTTTACTTAACCATTTTATTATTTCCCCCACCGGTTCTATTTCTTCATCCGGTTCCGATTCTTCTTCCGGTTCCGATTCTTCTTCCGGTTCCGACTCTTCTTCCGGTTCCTCTTCGGGAACTTGTGAATCAGTCCACGAATCATTCCAATTTACATTTGACTCTTCATTATTATTAGGTGAGTCAATGGGACTTGTTCTAGAGGTAGACATCTATCACATAATATCAAACGCGTTAAGAGATTAATATATCACATAATATTCACATGTTAAAAATATATAGTTTTCAACAAAATTTGTTAAGCAATCATTTTTCAAGTAAACACGGTCGAAGTCCAGACTCACTAATGCATCCTAACAAACTCGATAAGACACACTAATGCAAAATTCTGGTTCTCTAAGACCAACGCTCGGATACCAACTGAAATGTCCCGTTCTTATTGATTAAAAACGTTCCATATTAATTGATTTCGTTGCGAGGTTTTGACCTCTATATGAGACGTTTTTCAAAGACTGCATTCATTTTAAAACAACCCATAACCTTTATTTCATAAATAAAGGTTTAAAAAGCTTTACGTAGATTATCAAATAATGATAATCTAAAATATCCTGTTTACACACGACCATTACATAATGGTTTACAATACAAATATGTTACATCGAAATCAGTTTCTGGAATGCAGTTTTTACACAATATCATACAAACATGGACTCCAAATCTTGTCCTTATTTAAGTATGTGACAGCGGAAGCTCTTAATAATCACCTGAGAATAAACATGCTTAAAACGTCAACAAAAATGTTGGTGAGTTATAGGTTTAACCTATATATATCAAATCATAATAATAGACCACAAGATTTCATATTTCAATACACATCCCATACATAGAGATAAAAATCATTCATATGGTGAACACCTGGTAACCGACATTAACAAGATGCATATATAAGAATATCCCCATCATTCCGGGACACCCTTCGGATATCATATAAATTTCGAAGTACTAAAGCATCCGGTACTTTGGATGGGGTTTGTTAGGCCCAATAGATCTATCTTTAGGATTCGCGTCAATTAGGGTGTCTGTTCCCTAATTCATAGATTACCAGACTTAATAAAAAGGGGCATATTCGATTTCGATAATTCAACCATAGAATGTAGTTTCACGTACTTGTGTCTATTTTGTAAATCATTTATAAAACCTGCATGTATTCTCATCCCAAAAATATTAGATTTTAAAAGTGGGACTATAACTCACTTTCACAGATTTTTACTTCGTCGGGAAGTAAGACTTGGCCACTGGTTGATTCACGAACCTATAACAATATATACATATATATCAAAGTATGTTCAAAATATATTTACAACACTTTTAATATATTTTGATGTTTTAAGTTTATTAAGTCAGCTGTCCTCGTTAGTAACCTACAACTAGTTGTCCACAGTTAGATGTACAGAAATAAATCGATAAATATTATCTTGAATCAATCCACGACCCAGTGTATACGTATCTCAGTATTGATCACAACTCAAACTATATATATTTTGGAATCAACCTCAACCCTGTATAGCTAACTCCAACATTCACATATAGAGTGTCTATGGTTGTTCCGAAATATATATAGATGTGTCGACATGATAGGTCGAAACATTGTATACGTGTCTATGGTATCTCAAGATTACATAATATACAATACAAGTTGATTAAGTTATGGTTGGAATAGATTTGTTACCAATTTTCACGTAGCTAAAATGAGAAAAATTATCCAATCTTGTTTTACCCATAACTTCTTCATTTTAAATCCGTTTTGAGTGAATCAAATTGCTATGGTTTCATATTGAACTCTATTTTATGAATCTAAACAGAAAAGTATAGGTTTATAGTCGGAAAAATAAGGTACAAGTCGTTTTTGTAAAGGTAGTCATTTCAGTCGAAAGAACGACGTCTAGATGACCATTTTAGAAAACATACTTCCACTTTGAGTTTAATCATAATTTTTGGATATAGTTTCATGTTCATAATAAAAATCATTTTCTCAGAATAACAACTTTTAAATCAAAGTTTATCATAGTTTTTAATTAACTAACCCAAAACAGCCCGCGGTGTTACTACGACGGCGTAAATCCGGTTTTACGGTGTTTTTCGTGTTTCCAGGTTTTAAATCATTAAGTTAGCATATCATATAGATATAGAAAATGTGTGTAGTTAATTTTAAAAGTCAAGTTAGAAGGATTAACTTTTGTTTGCGAACAAGTTTAGAATTAACTAAACTATGTTCTAGTGATTACAAGTTTAAACCTTCGAATAAGATAGCTTTATATGTATGAATCAAATGATGTTATGAACATCATTACTACCTTAAGTTCCTTGGATAAACCTACTGGAAAAGTGAAAAATGGATCTAGCTTCAATGGATCCTTGGATGGCTCGAAGTTCTTGAAGCAGAATCATGACACGAAAACAAGTTCAAGTAAGATCATCACTTGAAATAAGATTGTTATAGTTATAGAAATTGAACCAAAGTTTGAATATGATTATTACCTTGTATTAGAATGATAACCTACTGTAAGAAACAAAGATTTCTTGAGGTTGGATGATCACCTTACAAGATTGGAAGTGAGCTAGCAAACTTGAAAGTATTCTTGATTTTATGTAACTAGAACTTGTAAAATATATGAAGAACACTTAGAACTTGAAGATAGAACTTGAGAGAGATCAATTATATGAAGAAAATTGAAGAATGAAAGTGTTTGTAGGTGTTTTTGGTCGTTGGTGTATGGATTAGATATAAAGGATATGTAATTTTGTTTTCATGTAAATAAGTCATGAATGATTACTCATATTTTTGTAATTTTATGAGATATTTCATGCTAGTTGCCAAATGATGGTTCCCACATGTGTTAGGTGACTCACATGGGCTGCTAAGAGCTGATCATTGGAGTGTATATACCAATAGTACATACATCTAAAAGCTGTGTATTGTACGAGTACGAATACGGGTGCATACGAGTAGAATTGTTGATGAAACTGAACGAGGATGTAATTGTAAGCATTTTTGTTAAGTAGAAGTATTTTGATAAGTGTCTTGAAGTCTTTCAAAAGTGTATGAATACATATTAAAACACTACATGTATATACATTTTAACTGAGTCGTTAAGTCATCGTTAGTCGTTACATGTAAATGTTGTTTTGAAACCTTTAGGTTAATGATCTTGTTGAATGTTGTTAACCCAATGTTTATTATAACAAATGAGATGTTAAATTGTTTTATTATCATGATATTATGATATATAATATATCTCAGTATGATGTATATACAGTTAAATGTCGTTACAACGATAATCGTTACATATATGTCTCGTTTCGAAATCATTAAGTTAGTAGTCTTATTTTTACATATGTATTTCATTGTTAATACACTTAATAATATATTTACTTATCATTTAACATAATTAACCAAGTGTATCAATATCTTAATATGATTCATATGTACCTAGTAAGACGTTGTTATAACGATAATCGTTATATATATCGTTTTCGAGTTTCTTAAATTAATAGTCTCATTTTTATGTATATAACTCATTGTTAAAATACCTAATGAGATACATACTTATAATAAAAACATGTTAACTATATATATAACCATATATATGTCATCGTATAGTTTTTACAAGTTTTAACGTTCGTGAATCACCGGTCAACTTGGGTGGTCAATTGTCTATATGAAACATATTTCAATTAATCAAGTCTTAACAAGTTTGATTGCTTAACATGTTGGAAACATTTAATCATGTAAATATCAATCTCAATTAATATATATAAACATGGAAAAGTTCGGGTCACTACATCTTTGACCTTGAGCCATCCATCCAGATCTAAATTTTAATTAAAAGGACTTAAACCCATTAATTTTTATTAACACCAAATAAAAGCACTAGCCTTTTTTTTTTATTTCATTCATCAAACTTAAATATGTATGAGAATATTTTTTTTTGCCTCATCCTTCTCTGCCAATTTACACAACATCATGATGTTATTATTATTTTTTTCTATGCTTAATCATTACTTGGATACGATCGTGCAAATTTGTTGTTCATCACCGTTCCTTCGATTATTGCGCCTAATTGTAAGGAATCTTTAAAACTTAATTATTTTTATTTTTACTTTTAGATCCATATTTATAGTATGTACATGTATAGTAGTGCTTGTGGTTGATTGTGGTATAACTAGAATTAATTAATTTCATTAAAATGAACATTTTTCAGTTTATAAATTTTGGACGCAGCTTTAAATGCATTTTTTGGGATCCGTACCATGATTTATTGTGATCAATTGTAGCTCATTAAGTTCCTCTCAATGAGTAGTGCAATTTTCATATAGGACTCATATTAAACGGATTAACGGATTGAAAATTATGACGGATTGAAGTTTTAATAAATTTATTAATTTTATAATTAATTACAGCAGCCATGGCCTTGAAATATGTGATGTTTCTGGGCTGTTAGAGCATCACCATCATGTTGGGATTGTGTTTGCGAATCAAAAATATATAAAGAACGTTAAAATCTGATGAACGGTTTGTAAGATATGATTAAAACAAGTTTTGGAATAAAAATATTAATAGATACGAAATCGACCAGGTCTATTGCCGTTGTATCGGTATGCGTACGGCCTGATATCAAATTTCTGGGTTCACTAGTGCATGCGTATCGAAAAATTAATAAGTGTAAACTCTTGATTCATGTCGTTCGCAATTTTTATGAATTAGTTGTGATTCTTCAAAGTTTATAAAAATAAATTTTCTTATTAGAAGGGTGAAGCAGAAAATGAACTTTTGTCAAAATCGTGTCGATCACCATGGTCATTTAAATGCTGTAAAAATCGTTAAATAAATCATGTAGAATTTTGATAGCAAGGGGAGGCTTGTGGTTATCTCGTTTGTCAAACCGAGTACCGAGCGTCGTTTTAAAAATTGTCAAAGTAGCTCACCAGCGCACTTGTATATTTTTCTGAAATGCTGAAAAATCAGAAACTTAAAATGTCAAAATCGTTTCGATCGTCGAGGTAATTTGAATACGAATTAGGTGCTGAAATAAATCATGTTGTAACTTTGTGATAAGGAGAAGCTCTCGGATTTTCTCGTTCGTTGATCCAAGGTCTGTGAATTTTATAAAATAGTCAAAGTAGGTCACTTGGCCATATTTATACTTTTTCCGAAAAGCTGAAACAGAATCATTGAAATGTCGAAACAGCGTCAGTTGCGATGAGTTGCTCAAATCGAGTTGGCTCCTGAAATTTTTTGTGTAGTCTCTTTGTGCTAAAAGGTAGCACTTGACATTGCTCGTTTGTCAATTAAGGTCCCACTGATTTTTGTAAAAATTCCCAAAGTGGATAGTTTAGTCATTGTTACAATATTTTTGAATTTGTAAATTTTCTAAGTCATTCAACTACCAAGACTAATATTATGATAATATGATGTTAACATGAGTATATATAAGTTTTAAAGATTGTCTTTAAATGTTATTGACTTTCAACGTTGACTGTTGACTTTTTGAAAATGTGTTTCAGGTTGAGTGTTGATCTTTTAGGTTGACTTTTGGTTATTGACTTTTTGAGTTGACATTTATAAATAGAAATTTACTAAAAATGAAAACTTTCCTAAAATAGAAACTTACTAAAAATAGAAATATAAGGTATATGTAATACTTTATCTTATTCAATACATCGCCTTTTAATACTAAATCCACAGCAAGCACTAGGACTATCATGCTATGACCCGACATAAGTTAGATATATTCTGACCAACTTTCATAATTAGGTTGGACTCTCGATCATCCTTGATCCTATATTATTGGTGTACGCGTGTGCTCATTTTTAGTGCACTCAAAGTGAGTTATAGTCCCACCTTTTTCTACTGTTAAATCTTTTTGGGATGAGAATACAATTTTTTTTTTTTTACATATTAGACACAAGTAATCAAAAATGGTAAATTATTCATTTGTGAGTTGAACAAAAATATACCTTAGCTTGGTAACTTGTAGCTACGGGCTCTGTACCGTAGGCGCAAATCCTATTAATAGATCTATCGGGCCTGACCGCCCCATTCCTTCCTAGTCGCGCTAGTTTTCAAGGGAATGTATAGTCCTTCGTAGAAGATACACATGTTCAGTGTATGGTCCATAAAAGGGTAGATAAACCGAGTTAAGTTGGGTTACCAGGTGCTCACGGGATAAATGTAATAATATTTTAAAGACGTTTCTCAACATTAAATCTTGTGGTCTAATTTAATTCAAGTTGTTTTATTAAACCTATATCTCACCAACATTCTTATGTTGACAGTTTACTCGCATTTTTTATTCTCAGGTACCTAGATATTGCTTCCGTTGTTAATAGAA